>NC_091125.1:47392311-47692811 GCF_040183065.1 Periplaneta americana | reverse complement strand
CACGAGATATATAGTTGTGCCATTAAGCTGCTCATGAAGTGTGAACATACAGCCTACAAAATAGTATGAGGAATATACGGTATGTGGGTATGCGAGAGGATCAGATATGCTCATTAATAACCAGTATGATACTAGAACTGTCAAACGTCAGCAGATGAAGTAGGTCTATCTGAATCTCGTCAAGCAGGATTCCATGCCCGTGAAGTTCGAAATTAATGGGAAATTGAGAGAATAATATACAGTAAATAAATACAAATAAATATGACAAGTATTCGCAAATTGAGCTTGAGGAATAATAACGGAAAAGTAAATACAAATAAGTACAAAGAAAACTGAAGGTCCGCCTTTCAAAACGGCAAATTTAATTCGGAGTGCAGTAAACGGAGCTCAAACCAACATTAATGTTGTTTTCATGATTAATGCCTGTATTGTGGTAGTAATCTTCTTATTAATTATTCTTGAAAAATAGTAGGAAGTTGCAAAATCTTGCAGAAAAAGTTTAAATATTTTTAAAACATTTAATAATAAGTTACGTTCGTCGATATTTTGTACTGTTTGTATCGAAACTTTCCATATAGGCTAGACTACACCTCGTTTGTATAAGATTAAATGTTAAATGTTATGTTTCATTTAACGACACTCGCAACTGCAGAGGTTATATCAGCGTCGCCGGATGTGCCGGAATTTTGTCCCGCAGGAGTTCTTTTACATGCCAGTAAATCTACTGACATGAGCCTGTCGCATTTAAGCACACTTAAATGCCATCGACCTGGCCCGGGATCGAACCCGCAACCTTGGGCATAGAAGGCCAGCGCTATACCAACTCGCCAACCAGGTCGACGTATAAGATTATAATAGTACATTATGCAACGAACCTATAATGGTAGTAATTAAGACGCGAGTATGTTTATGAAACGAGCGCAAGCGAGTTTCATAATTTTCATGCGAGCGTCTTAATTACCATTATAGGCAAGTTTCATAAGACTTTTTAGCTCGACCATATTTCTAACTTGAAATTATTCATAAGTATTCATGTTATTCTTATCTGACTGGGGAGCGGAACTGTCCTTGTGCAATATCTCGTAAATTTTTAGATGTGCGCAGACGCGAAAGTATTGATTTTTTCCTAGAAACAAATGTCATTGACCTTGATATAATCTAGAGAGTAAAATAAAGATTAATCTTGATATAACCTTGAAATTGATTTAGACATTGAAAAACTAGATGACAAATTGAATTTATTTGAATATTATTTACAATTAACGCTAATTATTATAGTAACATAACATAACCTTCTGCGACAGTATTGGATTTCCAGCCTCCATGACGTTTCGCTAGTTGTCTTTCGATTGCATATCCGAGAATAATCGATACTTGCGCTTTCATATTGCTACAATGGTGTCTTCTGATTGGCGGAACACCTGAACTTTAATGAATAGGTGTACTTTAATGAAGTCCATTAAAGTGCTGCTACCAGGTGTATAATTACTACATTTCGGCATGGTCGAGCATAAATTATATTTCATAAGAGAAGGCTTAGTTTTATTGACTTCACTGTAGTTGACTTTCATTATAAAATTGTTATAATGCTTCCAGGACGATAGTCCATTTTTACTATGTCCATATCACATATGTAAAAAATACACATTTATGTCCACTTTTATTTTTGTTCAATTTTATATGTGTCCACATTTTTGGGTCCATGTGACCTATGTCCAGTTTCATTTATGATCACGTTTTATACATGTTCACTTTTCTATGTCTACTCGTGGAATGTTAAATGTATACGTATATATCGTCGGTTTACAAGCAAAACACATTAGGCCCTAAGTCAAAAATATTACTTCTGAGAAAAAGGCGTATATAATGTACATA
Source organism: Periplaneta americana (assembly GCF_040183065.1). Classification (NCBI taxonomy): domain Eukaryota; kingdom Metazoa; phylum Arthropoda; class Insecta; order Blattodea; family Blattidae; genus Periplaneta; species Periplaneta americana. The sequence continues at coordinate 47,690,936 of NC_091125.1, read as the reverse complement.
ATGTATGTATATAAACATAGAATTATAAAATTTAATACATGTAAATGAAAACAACTTACTAAAAACAGTATTTTTAATATTCAGTTTTGGTAAGATCTTTCAAAACGCCATTTTCTTAGAGGTAATATTTTTTACTTAATGTGTTTTGCTTGTAAGGCGACGACATATTTATTTAGGCACTCCACGAGACAAAATTGTACAAATACAGCTTAGGCATCATTATTTTTTTTATTACAATTATTCTTGGCTTTCTGTTTCGTGACATATGGAAAACTTATAATCAGGTTGTGACAGGACAACATCGAACGTAGTTGAAGGATGGCACAATGATTTCCAAAACACATCGTCACACGTGGCGCATCGTGGAAAATCATGGAATTCATTAAGGAGAACCAAACTAACAATGAAATTATTATAACCCAAGTGCTTGACGGGGATCGAAATTTGGGAAATGCAATTAAAACGATAATACCTGATAAATTTAATAATAATGAGTTATTTTAGCTGGCAGAGTTAAGGCTGTAGGCCCTTCTCTTCCACTCAACCAGCAAAAGTACACATATATATGAATGAACTTACTAGCTACAAAGAATATAACAATTTGATTTAGATAAAAGTTACTTATATACAAGAGTTACTTATGAATTAAACCGTAAAATACTATGAACTATTAATTAAACAATGAAATACAAACTGTGTAGCAGAATTAAACTAAAATGCACAAAATGTTAATATATTTCAAATAATGTTAGATAATAGGAAGAGATTATTGAGAGACAATTTTGAAAATACAGCGCTATCAGGATGCATGTCCAAAGAAAGAAGTTACCATATAATATAGTCAGTGACAGTGAAATCAGTGTAAATAGAATGAATTGCTAAGAAGATTATTCTTTAAGCTATTTTTTAAATGTTTATTGTCTTGCAGCCACTAATACTTTGTGACAAGGAATTCCATTGTCGCGAGGTGTATACTGTAAAAGATGATGAATAACAAGATTTTCTATGAAGAGGTGTACTTAGCGTGCCACAGATAAGTGATCTGGTATTTACGTCGTGGTTAGAGTATAGATAAGAGAATTAATAAATTAATAATAATATTAATAAATTTAAGCCCAGATCGAAAATAATAACCAATAATGCAGCAATAGAGCAAGTTTCTCATTTCAACTACTTAGGTTGTGAAGTGGATAATGATGTAATACAAAAACTATATAAATTTCAATACATGTGTGGCACTATCAGTAGAACATTGAAGAATAAGACAAGAGTTGATACACAGCTAAAATTTTATAAGACTGTGGCTGTTCCAATGTTGATGTATGGGTCTGAGAACTGGGCTCTAAATAGATCTGATGTTAGGAAAGTTGAAACAAGTGAAATGAAATTTCTAAGAAGAGTAGCAGTCCTTACCTTACGTGACCAAGTGAGCAACAATGATATAAGACAAACATTAAGCATATATGACTTAGAAGAGAAAATATATACAAATAAAATTAACTGGTATAATCATATACGAAGAATGGACCATAATTCTATAACAAAACGGATTTTAAATTATAATCCAAAAGGTTATCGTGACTTAGGACGTCCGGTAACCAGATGGAGAGATTCTCTGAGTCGGAACAGGCCATGAGACAGCCTACCATGAAGATGATGATGATGATGATGATGATGATGATGATGATGATGATGATGATGATGAATTTAAGCTAGTGGAAGGGATTATTCATAATCACAACCATTGCAAGGAAGAGGGCAACATCATTATTTACCTTAAAGCTGTTAGTTGTCCTTTGAAGTTATATAAAGGTGAAGAAGTAGAAGACGACTGGTAGCTAATTGGTTATGTGAAGTGGACATAAAATTTGTGTTTTGAACTTAAATAAAGTGGACATATAATTAATTGGACATATATTTATGTTTATAATTTAGTGAACTTTATGTAATAGGCATAAGAAAATGGACATTAAATTTTTAGACATTAAAAACTGGACCTCGTAACTGTGTTTCGTTTCGTTATAATATGTTTACACGCTCCATAGAAACGCAAGGAAATTACTAAATAATGTAAATTCTCAGAAATATATCGACTAAGAGGAAGGGAAACTTTATGAAAACTGAAACAAGTAAGGAACTACTTTTACAGGATAAGAAAGAGCTCGTTAAAGCAGACAAATTCATGTGCCTATATTGTTCACCAAACGGGAAGTATAACACGTATAATCGACAGTATGAACGAAACTACTTTCCTAAGAAGTGAATGAGAGAATGAAAAGTTGTTTGCGGTTCCAGTAATGTCGGCTATATGCACTTGTTATCACGAGTTGTTTGCTATTCAGCATGTAATTTGTAAAGTATTGTTTCTTTTATGAAGAAGATTTGAGAAGTGGTTCTTGAAGCATGGATCGTTCTGATCCTCTCGTTTATATATAAAACAAATTATGATGTGTGCTGAAAAGAAAACTAAGAACGTAGAAAAGAAAGTCTGAGTGCCGAAATGAAAAGAAGCGAAGAGAGAGATGGATATAAATTTGATATCGATATCTGCTGAAGCTGTGTGTTTGCTTTGTCACGTGGAACGGATGGCTAAGAATGTGCAAAATTCCAGCTATGGCTTCCCCTGCACTGAATAGAGATCCTTCGAGCATTATTAACGGCAGCAAGCACTACTGACCTGGACTCGGATGCTGCTTTCAGATCTCTGATGGATTGCGATAATTATATCTACATTTTGATTATGTGTAGTCTCGAAATGAAACAAAAATAGATTACAAATTTTAATAAACCTATGCCTAAAACGTGTTACGAAGACTTGAATTGATATCGAATGAACATTTTGGAACATAAATAAACGAGACCAAATTGAAATATTGATGAAAAGGAGAAACTGGAGCTTCATTGGACATACACTAAGGAAACCACAAGGAATCGTAGAAAAATAAATCTTAAACTGTAATCTTCAAAGAATTAGAAAAAGGGCTATACAAATAAGTTTTGGAGAACTGTAGATTAGGAGGTCCTAGAAAGGAAAAGTATAGAAAGAAGTAAAGTCAATGAAAAGAGAAAAAACAAAATGGAGACATTTCACAAATGCTGGACTTCCAAGGGAAACAAAAGGAATTGATGATGATGATGATGATGATGATGATGATGATGAGTAGGTATAATGATTATGATGAAGATGTGTCCATTTTCATATAAGATACCAACTTAACGTCAGAGCAGATAATTATATGCGAATCTTCGGCCTCATCTCGTCAAACACCATTTCGCTGTCACCAATTTCATCAACGCTAAATAACCTAGCAGTTGATACAGCGTCGTTAAATAACCGATAAAACAATTTTCGGTGCTACTTAACTCAAGCTGGTATGGAGAGGGCGGTCTGTGAGACCGCATTGTAGTAGTTATATCTAATAATATCAGTAATGATTATAGTATTTTCGTTTTATGAAGGTATCGGTACCTACAAGAGATCGCAGGCTGCGTATGTTGCACTTCCATAATTTTGTTTTCGAATAGATTCGCAGAAAGGAGTTTGGAGTTTGTCGGATCGTACTAAGTTTACACTTCTCATGTTAAATGAATAAGTAAGTTGAGGTTGGTATTATTATTCTCATTTACAGTTTTTCTGGAGGGAGGCACTACGATCCAGCACTGCGACCTTCCATGATCTATTGCGCTAACTCTCAGACTATACGCATTCCCAAACCCACACCGGCTGACTACACTAAGGTTCGCTGCGTACCCACGTTTCGAGCAGACAATCCAACCCGTCCCTAGATCAGTCCCTCCGTGCGTCACCAGCCGACGTTTGGGGAATACTATGGAATGATAACGAAATGAAGAAATATTGAGGGAAAGATCTTATGCACCAACCCAAAATAGTAATAATAATAATAATAATAATAATAATAATAATAATAATAATAATAATAATAATAATAATATACTAATAATAGTATAATAATTAGTTATTATTGACATTTGTCTAGTCAAAGAGTCTGCATGGATGAATATATAATAGGATGCGAAACTTACTGAGTTTCCCGTAACACATACTAGAGGCGCTGTTGTAGAAATTGATCTTGTTGCCACCTGTTGGGGGGAGGGGCGTTATTACATCTAGCAGCGCACCAAGTAGCGAAAAGAGTAACTAATTACTCCATGCATTTAGCAGCGCACCTGGAAACGAAAATGTTAAACTGTGCAGAAAGTATCCCTCCCACCCTCATCGATATTCAAAACTAACCCAATTTAAAACAAAACATTTACATTTTTATTCCTCACAGCATCTTCTACTGAAAATTCTTGCCGGAGCCACCAGGAAGATAAAAGAGACGATCTATTTTACATTACCCAATTAAAATATAACCAGACAGAGACAAAAAAATAAAGCAAAAGGTTAGATAATTGGGATTGTATTCTTTGGGTATTTATTGTACAGCGCAATGGAAAAATCTGCAAGAACTACTTAGATAGTTCAATTTATTATATTACTATTACTTTACAATACATTCAACAACACTATTTTTACAACGTTCATAAACATCACTGTTTAACATACACTGCTTATACACACGTAGTATCACTCTATGTTCACTTATTAGCAAGTTTCTGTCTGCCATCTTGTCTCTTCGAGCAAATCGAGCAATATCTCGAACGGATAAAGAGAGAACTCTGGGTAATGTACTCAACACGTAGTTCTAATGTTCACCACCTACGATGTTGAGCGCTGATCATCTTATTTCAGCCCCCTGCCGCCAGATGGTGCTGACCGCAGTTTCGCATCTTATTATATATTTATCCATGGAGTCCGTATGACATAAATTTACGAGTTAGCGTCAGCTGTTCAGTTTCGATACGGCAGGCAGGCAGCGCAATCAACTTTACTATTCCACATAGGAAAGCCAATACTTATAATATGTAGCAAGAACCATGTAACATAAACTAAAGAATCCCAAAAACTCCATGATACAAGCCGTAACAATTCAACACGGCTCTCGGAACGGCGACAATTTTCCAACGTGCCGGGCAGGAATCATGTGAGGCTCTCGATCGGCAGGCAGCCTGTAGTTCTGTCTTCGACGATGCCTAGTGCTCAACTCCGCGACCCGTAGCGAATTCTTCCCAGCCATCCAAAGCCACAAAACAGAGGCCACCAGTATTTCAGGTCAATCAATTATGAATGCAGCACCACAACATTCATCAAAATCACTGACTGTTCAGAGATATGTCCACACAGCAATACTATGTTGGCGGCGCAAATCTCTTTGATGTCTTTACAAAAACTGAAAAGAGATGTATCGCGTGCATTGAATGTGGCAAAAATTTCTATGTACGCACACATCCGTTCTGATATAAATTTGTCAGCACATACAAATTTGCGCCCAATGCAAAACACCACGTAAATGTTTACTAAAGGAACGAGCCTAAATACGAGTATACGCATACATAGATTTGCTTGGCAGATATATAGGCTATAGTAACTAATTATAGTAACTATTAATTAATAAATACATCTGCAATGCACAAAATTGGGTCGTATTTCATTCCCATTTTGACTTGAGTGCGTCTTTAACCCTAACCTAAAATTAATCCTTGTACAAACACTCGTGATGCCACACTTTGACTACTGCGATATTATATTAAGTAACCTAAATGCAAATTTGAGCAACAGGCTACAACGTGTGCATAATGCGTGCGTCCGTTATATTTGTAATATTCGTAAGTATGATCATGTTTCCCCGTCTTTCCAAACTCTGTCTTGGCTAAGGCTAAGCGATCGACGAGCCCTGCATTCTCTTGTTCTCTTATTTCAAATTCTGCGCACCGCTACCCCAATATATTTGGCTTCTCGTTTTCAAAATTTATCCGCATATCATCAGCTAAGTACAAGATCTCATTATAACAATTTACTCATTATACCCTACCACAAGACATCTTTATATTCTTCATCCTATACAGTTTCAGTTGCTCGCTTCCGAGTGATATAAGGGGTTGTTGGACAATAGCTTCATTTAGGTCAAAATTACATAAATTCTTACTTAACAGATGAATTGCTGATTAATATTTGTTACTTATAATGAAACTAACATCTGTCCATTCTTATTATTATTATCTTTAATTTCTCTAAATAGATTTATAAAACCTCTAATGGCAATTACATTAATATTCTCTTTATAGAAATAGAAATATATATATTCTCCCTGTAACATAGTCCTAGTAAGCTTATATTAAATTAATTTTCATCATTTTACTAGCTATCTCAAATATTAAATTAATTATAATTCATTGAATTAAATTAGCTCATAAATTAAGTTACTACTTTACCTTATAGATTTATCTAAATTTAAATAAATGTGTAGTGAAGATTATTGCTGGAGAACCTTTTAAGTGTAGTGAAAATATTTGTAATTTAAATTTATGTATTGTATTGATTAAGGCTGGTTGAGTGGAAGAGAAGGCCTTATGGCCTTAACTCTGCCAGCGAAAATAAAACATTATTATTATTATTATTATTATTATTATTATTATTATTATTATTATTATTATTATTATTATTATTATTATTATTATTAAACAGTAATGGTCTATTTCATGTACACAAAAAGTAAACAGTCGTAATTTTTATTAAGTGTTTTCACATCCTAAAAACTAGGAAATTCTGATCACTGAACATTTGTTTTCTATTGAATTTAATGTTATATGCGTATACTATCAATATTAAGTCACATTTTACCCTCCCTGCAGTTGGGAAGCAATAAAGCTCTATGTTCTTTGAAAGTGATTTTCTTTTGTAGGCTATTTACAATAGGACTGAATTATTTCCCTTCTTTGCAGGACATATTGCGCACACAGGACATTTTTCAAATTTATGTGGTACTGTCCACCTTCTTCTTCTTCTTCTTCTTCTTCTTCTTCTTCTTCTTCTTCAGTGACAATTTTTCTAAATTATCCTTTTGAATTAACGACTCAACCCCCGATAGTTTCAAACTTAGTTCCAACCACGGTTTCACCAATTCCTCACATAGTTGGAAAAGAAACAACTTTCTGGACAATACATTTTCACCTTTCGGAGTAATTTTTTCTATGCTTATAATCCAGAAACTGATATCAGCGATGTTTAGAATGTAAAATTGCAATTTTTATTGCCTTTCTGTCACAAGAAAGGTGATGACACATTTGGTCCTTTGTGTATATACTCCGTTGATCTTATTGCAGAATTCTGATTTCTTTGTCTCCTGGTTGATTGTAGTAAAATTAGATCGAAATAATAATATTATATTATTATATTATATTATTATTATTATTATTATTATTATTATTATTATTATTATTATTATTATTATTATTTATTCTTGGCGCGAACAGCCCATCGACGCCAAGGCAGACCAGTCGGCTGCTGGCCTCACGTCCACATGCCTTAGTAGAGGTGAACGATCATCCAACCACAACAGCGGTATCATGTTGTCAGCATGATTATTCTCCCAACGGTTATAGCTGATTTTCACAACCGAATTTTGCTACCTATCTTAGCTCCCAAAATATATCTCAATGCTGGATGGATACTGGCCCAATATACTGGACGAAATTTCAAGTGAAGTTTTTTCTCAATATAGCCTACAACGCTTAAACAAGCGGTTTCGTGTATTTAACTACTGCAAAGCAATTCCCATGTATAGTTACAGGCTGTTTATATATCCATCGCTTATACATGGTTTATTAGTAACGTTTTCTGTCCCAATTCTGCATAAGTCTCGTATAAAAACTATACGCGGTGTGTTAGTAAGACATAAACGTGTGCAATAAAATGGCTCGGTATTCAATTTATGATTTTCTTATCCGGAAGTAATGTGACTTAAACGATAAAATTGCGAAAAGGTTCTTACACAACTTATTATAATTAATAATATTTCCAAATTCTTTATTATATATATGTATATATATATATATATATATATATATATATATATATATATATTGTATATACACAGTAGTTTAAATAATTCTTTACGTAAATAAGCCTTCCCGTATTAAGAAACCATCCCTCTAAAAAACGAATTTTACTTGGAACTATCAGTGGTCGTTTAATACAGGTTTCATTGTATTGTGAACATACCTATAAGTGCCGCATTGTAAGTCAGGGCAGAAGGAAAAAGCAGTGTAATGGTTTATTGCACTTTTTGAGGTTGTGAGCAGGAGACTTGGTTTACCGGACTTAGATGCATCACATTATCCAGTGTCACTGGCACGGCATGAATACTGATGACAGTGCCTTGCGAGTTCATCCACTGTACCACATCGGTTAATGGACTCACAATATCTCCTTGCTCGATATTCAGGCCGCACGCTGCTTCATCTCTTTGCCGTCCTCTTAGTCATTCAAATTCGAAGCTAGTTGGTATTGCAGGTCGTGTTTAGCCACCAGCATTTGTTTGAAGGGGTTTTTGCATTTCAGATCTTGAAACACATACAGAATGACAGAGGAATCTCGTAAAGTGGTTTGTCCACAGGTTAAAAAGAGAGGCTGTTCTACTAGTTATTTAATTAATTCGACTGTCACTATACTATGGCTATGACTTTACTAAGCTGCTTCTGTTGTGAAATTTAAACGTTGAAGTGGAAGAGTACATTCGTTCAAAGACATATTTATATTGATTCCACATACAATATGCCGTAAATAAATCGAGTGAGATGTACAGTAGTGGCAAAAAAACCGGACCGACCCTTGTAGCTGATTTCAGAGCCTCGTTCACTCCAGAGCACGATAGACTGGTAACTAAGACTTTCGTGGTTCGAATCCTGCCTGGGAAGGAAACTTTTTTTTTTTGTTCCTTATTCAAATGTATTCCCAATACTTTTCGATTGCTGGTAAAATTCATGTTCTGGGAATAATAAGTTAATTAAGTAGTAAACTATCGCTGCAATCGAAAAGTATTGGGAATAAATTTGAATAAGGAACAAAAAAAAGTTTCCTTCCCAGGCAGGATTGAACCACGAAAGTCTTAGTTACCAGTCTATCGTGCTCTGGAGTGAACAAGGCTCTGAAATCAGCTGCAAGGGTCGGTCAGGTTTTTTTGCCACTACTGTACATTCATTTCCCTGATCAAATATCCAGTACTATAGGGAGCTCAGGAGATGGCTAGCGGTAGGAATTCATGGTGCAGTACTGTAAGTAGCCTGACGTTACTATAACTTGCGTGTGAGTACAGTATTACGCGTCCCGAAAATATTGGTCGCCTCACCTAATACACAGTAGATTTAGTATAATTATTATACTTTAAGAATTGATACTTTAATCCATGACTGGTATATAAATTGCTCTTTATTTCACCAACCTTAGCAAATAAACAATGGCTTTATTCACAGCAGCGAAATAAAAGTTTTAAATCCACTCTCTCCTTGACAACCGACACATTAGTAACAATAAATTCATTCATTTATAACTTCTTCACAAACAACATATTACAAAGAAAAGGCGTACAATTTAGAATTAAATTTATATAGCAGTAATGGACAAAATATTGTATAGCACATGAGACTAAACAGATTTTATCCTTACGTAGAAATTATCACCCTTGGATTTGTCTCGGGCGCTAAACTTATCATTCGCAGACACATCTAATTTTACTCTCTTGTACTTTAAATTACATTAACAGTTGAATTTTAAAATAATTTATTTTTATCACTACGAGAATCATTGTTATATTGTTTTCAAACTATTTTCATAGTCTAAATTAATTTTCTTACTACAGATTACTGAAGAATCTGATACTTAAAAAATAATTTATCCACACACACACACACACAAAATAACATAGAATATGCTAATAAAGAAAATAATATAATATATAATAAAGAAAATAATATAATATATACCAGTGTAATGAGCTATACGTATGAGCAAGTCTTCCTTGCCGTGATTCCTCATCACACGTAAGTATCAACTTTCTAAATATTACCGGGCTTCAGTATGTACTGTTGTTTCTTTTTACCTCTTTAGCATCATCGTTTCCTCTCCTATGATATAGTACCTAACGCTTTGTGTTCTACTACTGGGACGTCGTTACAAACGGTGGATTACGTTTGCGCCAACCGTTTTTCATAAGGGCTAATATATGCGCCAATGACGACATAACTCAAGCGCCAAAATAAAAATATAGCGAAAAATTAAAGCACCCCTAAAAATATTTGGCAACATTGCTGCAAACAAAGTTGTGCTGTGCATAGTGCGAGAAATTTACAAGTATAAAAAATACGTTTAATGGGCGGTGTCGAAATACCATGGAGATGTATTTTTAAAGCTTCTTCAAGTAAAATTGTAACTAACGATAAACTCACAGATACTCACACGAGTGTAGAAATCATGTTCATGAAGCGCAGAACGTTCAATAACATGTTTTACCATGGAATGTAAAGAAATACAATACAATACGATATATTTGTAGGATTCAATTAGCTGCAACTCTTTAACGGTCGTTAATGAGACTCATGTTCATATGACATTTTATGGCCAAAATGGCCTATAGAATTGATTCCTAAAGTGCGGATCATTAGTCGTGAATCACCCTGTATAATACAAAATCTGGGCAAATTCATTCTTCATATTGGAAACCCTGATTGTATAATCAATTTAGTAACGTAAATCCAGAATTAAGTAAATTTGGTATTTTAATAAGATAATTAGGCCTACTTTGATAATGTAGGCTATTTTAATGCCGAACATAATGATAGCTTAAAGCAGTTGCAAAACAAAAGTATTATCAAAACAAGTGCTTGGAAACTAACGCCAAAATAAATAGTTTTGACGTGGTAGGAGGGAATAAGTTGATCGCCACCATTTTTCATAATGTAACCGTTCTGGTTGTCCAAGTGTTAAAACAATAGAAGACAAAATAGACCTAATAAAAGGAAAACACATTAGGGTCTAATTTTAGGCAGTTATATCTCCATTACCATGACTAATCAAGCCCTAGTTAGCTATATTGATAGTCTGTAACGCTACATTTTAAAGAGTTCGTTTCACCACTGCTCAAAGTGGGTGAACATCTTACATCATGTGCCATTAACTGTATTATTTCATTAGATACCAAGACCAAGCAAAATACGCATGAGAAGTCATAGGTGAAGCATAGGAATTCCTTCTTAGATTTCCGCATCCGCCTATGCAAAGGGAGATGACAAGCGAACGGAAGTGCGTTCGGGCTCAAGTCACTTGAATGTGCAGCTGATTCTACATCCTCACTATTTTCATCCGGCTGCTCCCACTAATTGGTGGCTTTGCAAGGGTTATATGTCGGTCACAAACAAAATTACTAATTTGTGGCCCGGTTACGTTGAAGGAATATTTTCACGTCTGTTGACGTTTCTCTGAAGTACCTTCTGGACTAACCTGCGTGTTACTGCACTTTTTGCGTATCCTTGAAATACGCAAGAACAAGGTTCTAACTGTAAGTAATCGTTTGTAAGCACAAATAAGAATAAACACAATTGAATTATTGTTTTCAAATTCTAAAGCTGACCATATAATTTATTTAAGAGACTGGTTTGGACTGTTCAGTCAAATCTAAGTGTCCCGGTCTTTCATCTTCTTCATTTCTGAGCCATAAATAAAGAAGGTAAACTTGTGACTCGTAAATGAGACAGTAGAGCAAGTGGACAGTTTCTTGGGGTGTATTATAAGCAGTAACATGAGCTGCTGCCAAGAAGTCAAAAGAAAGATAGTAATAGCAAAAGAAGCTTTCAATAGAAAAAGGATCATCTTCTGCGGACCTCTGAAAAAAAAAAACTAAGGAAGAGACTAATGAAGTGCTTTGTGTGGAGTATGGTACCGTCATTTTCCATAACTATGGTCCTGGAACACAACTATGGTCCAAGATACAACTATTTAAAGAACATTGTAGAAGTAACATAGACCGTTCGAAGATAGTGACTTGACTTCAAACTACAGGACAGCAAAAATATGGATAAACGAGGTACTACGTTGTGGAGTACAAAATTTGAATGGACCATAGTTGTGTTCCAGAACCACAGTTATGGGAAATAACGTCATTGTATGGGACAGAAACATGGATATTAGTATTGGAAAGAGTGGGTGAAGAAAGAATGGTGCTGAAACTGATCGAAAAGAGGAAAAGTAATTGGTTGGGTCACTGGCTGAGAAGAAACTGTCCACTGAAGGATGCACTGGAAGGAATAGAAAATGGAAGAAGAGTTCGGGACAGACATTTTAAGATATATGGATCATGTGGATACAAAATAGACAGAAGGCAGATAATAGGAAAGATTGAGAAAGCTGGGATTGCAGTGAAAGACCTGCCCTTGGGCAGAACACTATGAATGAACGAATGAATGAATATTGAGGACGACTATTAGTTTCGGTTAACAAATTAGCCTTGTGCTTTCTAAGATTTTCTATATCAGCCACAATTGCCATTATCAAAACTGCTATCACGTTCTTCCTTGTAATAGGTCTTTGATGATGTTAGATAAAACAGTTCTTTTCGACAAATGGATTAATTTTGTCACTTGAAAGTTTCAGATTTACCTATAGTTCCCTCCCCCCCTTGGAGGCAGTACAAAATGTTTTGTGATAGTTTACATTTATTAGTTATTGCAACTTATAGCATGCAATTATGCTATATTCAAATTATTTTGAGAATAGATATGATTTATATTTCTTATTACTTCTTTTGTACATATTATTATTATTATTATTATTATTATTATTATTATTATTATTATTATTATTATTGCTATGATAAATCATTTTTAGAGTCTTCCAGCCCTTACTTTTCTAGAGGTGGCTTCGCTTTCGAGGGTCGGATCCGAGATGGATCCATGCACGTAAGATTCACATTGACCCTTGTGCACCCTATATGCGATGATTGTTCCAGTCCAACAGATGGCCCGGAGGTGGCATTCGTGAGTCCGATGCTGACAGGCTGCCTATCTTACCTCAGACCTGACACAGTCTGATAAGCCCAGGTCACGGAGTCCCAAGTCTATATCACAATTGCGTACACATTCCACCACAGTCTGTTTTTAGTTATTGTAAATAAGTGACATATAGAGAAAGTGAAGAGTGTTGGTGCAAAGAAAGAGGAAAGGAAGCACCCCGAGAAACACAACTTGTGGCTTGTCTACACGAATTCTACCACGATGAGGCTGGTGATCAAATCCTGGCCGCCTAGATGGAAGATAATAGCGGTATCGCTGAATCATAGATGCGGCTTTTTTTTTTAAGTAGGCAAGTCACGGATGAAGACTAAGCCTACTGCTCTAGAGCAGCCGAGCACTACAGATTCTACCGTAGTATTGCCTTGAGTAGAATGTTAGATGGTTGTTGTCACTAAGAATAACTATAAATTTCTTTCGGTTGTTTGTAATCAGAGTTTATCTTCCTCATAGACGCTACCAATTTTTTATTCTTCAACTACATATTACACCATTGACTATAACAATAAAATTTATAAAGTTAAAAGAGGTAAATTTGTTACTTAGCTGTAATAAAATTTCTTTGTTACGAAAGAAATTCTTCATAAAGTATCATTCTTAAAATTAATTTCTCTTGATGTTCACTTTAACATTTGTTGTCATTGATTCTTCTGCTTAGGTGATAGACTACTTAGCCGTTTGTTATAAACGTTTCCAGGGTACACCACGAGGAGGTGAGTCTATCATTGTACCCCATTGTATCATAGTTTCACTTGGACATTGTTCACTTTATTTCGTTTTCTTTCCTTTTAATTTTTATCGCCATTGTATGGCCAATGACTCTAGTCAAGTGCCACTGCATTGAATAAAAAAAAACCATTTGTTGTTAAAAATTAAAACATTATAAAAACTTAACATGTCTAAAGTGTTAAAGTTGTTAAAAAGGTAATATACTTTGTGCAATGGACGGTACCGTTTCGACACTGGTTTCTGTGTCTTCGTCAGCGCCTGGTAAATTACTGGTGACACAATAGTTCACCAGACGCTTACCAAGACTTAATGCTCGATTACAATTCAGTACACAAACATCATTCGATCTAATAGTACACAATATATATATGAACAATCCCCACCACCACCAATACAGCATACCCCTACCCCAGACTAAAGTTTCCTTTGTTTTTTAAGAGGTAAATATGTATAATTATGAATACTGTTCCTACGGCCTACAAATGCTTAAACATATATTTCAGAATATTTTTCGTTCATTATGTAAGTTTTAGTATGGAATGAATAAATATGCAAACAAGACGAAGACTACGGTTGTCGAAAGAAAAATAAAGAAGGTAAACGTGCGAATTTCAAATGAGGCAGAAGAACAAGTGGACAGATTCAAATACTTGATATGTACTATAAGTAGCATCATGAGTTGTTACCAGGAAGCTTTTAATAAAAAAAAGGAGCAACTTCTGCAGACCTCTGGAAAAAGAACTAAGGACTGTGCACTGTGGCATTATGTGGAGCAGTAACATAAATATTACTACAAAGTGAAGAGAAGCGACTAGAAGCATTTGAAATGTGGATATGGAGAAGATTGCAACGTGTGAAATAGACAGACAGAATAAGAAATGAAGCTGTGTTGGAAAGAGCGGGTGAAGAAAGAATGATACTGAAACTGATCAGGAAGAGAAAAAGGAATTGGTTGAGTCACTGGCTGAGAAGAAACTGCCTACTGAAGGATGCACTGGAAAAATTGATGAACGGGAGAAGATTTCGGGGTAGAAGAAGATATCAGATGATAGACGGCGTTAAGATAAATGGATCACGTGCGGAGATAAAGAGAAAGGCAGAAAATGGGAAAGATTGATATAATGCTGGGTTTGCAATGAAGGACCTGCCCATTTAACAAAACACTATGTATGTATGTATGTATGTATGTATGTATGTATGTATGTATGTATGTATGTATGTATGTATGTATGTATGTATGTATGTATGTATGTGTCGTATTTAAGAATAATAATTCGTTCTGGATTAAGTAACCTGCAAAGATGAGCGATTTCACAGTTTAATAAATTAAGCCTTCATGAGCAGTGAATATATTTAGCATATACTCATAAAGGAACTAATGCGTACTCTGTTATTAATAAAATGCATTGACGCCTCTTGATTCTTATCTAATAAATCAGTGCTACTTCCGAATGAAGGAATTGATTTGTTCGTTTGGCAATTGTTACTGAATGTGTCAACAGCTGCTTGAAGCAATAACTGTCCGCCAGATACGTAGCTAATTGTAAGATTAGATAAAAATCACTCCACTTTCGAGCTGATTTTATTTCAGCTCAGCTGATGGAAAATGCATGGATTAGTATAATCGTTCTCCAACTTCGTTTTAAGGCTACTATTATTCCTATGGAAATTAACTAAACGAGCAAGCAGATGTAGATATTCACACTGGATTGCTGGAAATTCAGTTTGCCATAAACGTCTTGAAGTCTACTCTCTTTTCAGTTTCCCAGAACTTTTCGAATGAAGTGTTCTTTATGTTATTTCACTTGATGCAATAAAAACTTAAAACTGATGTTTTTTATTAATATTATATCCATATTTTGAAAGGGTGTTTGAGGAAGAATGTAACCACTAAAACGTGATTATTTCTGCAAGGTTGTTATCGACAAAGTTACAAAATGAAGAACGTAAGGAAATTTTATGATTTGTAGTAAGTGTGAAAGTAAAGAATTGACATTTTGAAATAGTCTATCTATGTCAGATTATAAAGTGCTCACTAGTTTTGAAATTATACATTTTGAACATTGCTTAAGTGCAAATAATTCTTACGGTTTATGTCACAGGAGAAACAAGCACTGCTTCGTAGGTGGTAAACTTAGATAAGAAACATCATAATGTTATTTCTCATACAGAAAGTTTACATTTAGTTCTGATGGTTCTGCAACCTCATTTTAGATGGACATCAGGTGTGCTTGGCTGAGAGAACAATATAATCTCGCCATGACTGGACTTGGGGGATGTTAATGGTGGGCGTTTATTGTAAGTTCCTGCAAGGAAGAAGAGTCTAACGCACAAAGGCACTCAACCCTATAGTAGGACCTACAGCGTGGAAGTTATAAAAGTTTGCCAAACAGGAACTGTCTCAATCAGTAATTGAATGTAAGAGTTTATAACCTACATGTATTTTTTTCCTTCTTAACAAAGCATACAGTATGTATAAGACTAAAATGTCTATATATTTCAGTATTTCGAGCGGCCGTCCGCTATTCAGTTCATACCCGATTGGACTTTGTTATTTAATACTTGTTTTGTTAGAGAACTCTGTGGTCTCCTGGTACGGCCAAGGAGATACTGTAGGGTAAAGGTGCCTAATTCCTTGATACCCCTAATCCCCTGATACAATTTCAATTGACTGCCATGGAGTTGTGGTCTCTGACTTATAAGTTTTTGAAATACCTAGGTGTCTTCTTTGCAATTCTATTGACTACCCGCCTTTTGAATAGAAGCAGTCGACTGCAGAAGCTTTTGTTCAGTGAAAGGTGGTTGACCAAACTTTTTCTTTCTCTTGTGACTGCTCCTGAGGAAACATTTTATATTTTAAGTAATAATTAATATAGTATTATAAAAATGATATATTACTGTTGATTATAGTCAGCTGAATCAATGTCTATGGTTATTTAAACATTATGAGACAATAACAATGCTACAGGAGCTTTCACATTTTCGGATTTATTTTCATATTTCTCCTTTCTGGTTCACTCGACCAGTGATGCCAACGCTAAGTAGTGAAAATTAATGTCTGTGAAAGAAAATAGTTCGTGGAAATAATAATAGAAATGAGTTACAGAAAACGTCAATTATAATTATAATAAAATAATAGGGCATATATTTAACTTAATTACTGCTGTTGTTAGGAATATAAATAATGAGAAATAAATGTGTTGTAATTCAATTTATTCAAATTTAATTTTGTATTGAATTTAACTTTCAGTTTATTTTGTTTATAATATATCAATATGTAATATGTATTTCTGTAGTTACACAAGTATTTTCTATGAAATTTGTCACTTAGGCTCCCTTTCTATGTTGTAATTTCTTGCTTAATTCATATTAAAACAATATACCATAATTTTAATGTTTTTCCAAATACACGTTTGTTTTCTGAGGAGTCAATGAGAATTATTTTAGTATCACGGAATTAGGATATCACTCACGGAATTAAGAAACCACTATCATGGAATATGGATCCCTGTCACGGATTTAGGAGCCACTGTATAACAATGAAGAATCATATATTATATACCAAACTTGTGAAACTGTTGACACTGAATGTTGTAAAAGCTGTAGCGAAAGGTCCGAATTACGTCATTTAAGTAATATTTGAAAATTTTTATTAACATTTTGGTATAAATATAGACTTTATTAAATATGTCACGGAATTATCCTATGTGTAGTGTTAATTGGCACGTTAGCCATAAGGAACACATATTAACTAATCAGGTAACTTGGTGGGTTGAGGACCAACTATTCCGTAAATTTGGCTAATATTCTCTTAATTAAGGACAGAGACATTTACATAACTTGATTTACGATATTGGACCACCGTTTTTACTTTTCTTTCAGAGTTCCAGCGCGTGACCAACGAATTTAATAGAAAGCATGGTAACAGACTACTGGTATCGGTAGAGGTCATTCGGTATCTCGTAAAACCAATCTGTGCGTAAGGGAAAGAAGAAGTGAACTGGTAAGCTTCCCTCCCTCGCTACACTTCCACTTGCATATAGCATAGCTCGCTTACTCCCTCCATAAGGTTCTTACTATAAGATACGGAATACACAAGCATTTAGTTTCACGAGATAATGAATGATCTATAACCTCTGTTCTCAAGTCATTTATGCCTACTGGTTTATAAGAAGAGAAAGAATACAAGAAACTGGTGGACTTCTTAAAATATCTTCAGAAAAGTTGAGATTCTTGTTAGAAAATTATTAGTTAATTCTCCTAACCACGATTTAAAAATATTGTAAATATGTAAAAGTAAATATTTAATATTGAAGTTAATTCCTAAAAATAAGTATTGATTGATTACTAATGCCTCCAGAGACTGTAGCTGACTTGCTCTAATGTGACAATTAGCAGAATTCAATTTCTAGGTGGCAACATCTCCACTAAGTGATAGAATACACTGTCTCCAATTTCAGAAGTCGAATTTTGACGTGGATGCGGATTGGTCAGTAAATTTTACCTAAAGTACTCTTATTAAGCACAATTCATTTCTGCTTCATCATCATAATCATCATCAATGACGCAACAGTTCAAAGCGGGCCTGTGCTTCCCTGATTCTTTACTTCCATTTGTCTACACTTACTTTCCAATTCTTTCACTTAAGTATGTGATAGTTATTCTTCTTCACAAAATTCAACCATCTCTTCCGTGGTCTGCGTACCTGTCTTTTGTCAAATATCTGGCCCGTCATTATTTTCTTTCCTATTTCTTCATGATCTAGTCTGTTGCACATGCCCTGTCCATTGTAATCTTCTTAAGTTATTACCATGAAGAGCTCATATATAGAACATATTTCTTTGCTGTATCTCAATCTCCAAATTTCATTATCAATAAGTATTCTTCTTAGAATTATCCTTTCCAAGCAGTTGATTTTATTTTCTGGTTTAGTCATAACCCAGAGTTCACTGCTATAGGGTAATATACAAGTTTCTATCACGAATTATAAATCATATGTATAATATTATAGGACTAATCTGGCTCCACTTCCTTTTCGAATAAGTGAAGCTAAAGATTGTTCGTCTTTGAAAATCCATAGTCTTTTGCCTTACTTAAACACGAACTACGACAAACTTGGTACTCTTCCTTCTATCGAAGAAACATATGGTGGACAGTTGAAGAAAAACATTTCAGTTACGTTGACTTCCGTTATTCGTATTGAAATCCCAGCTGAGAAGAATAAGTTATTAAGGATCTATGTGGTAGTGAAGACAAATCAAGAAATGATTAATTACCGGTACTCTAAATTCAAAACCAATTCCATCCTTCTGCGTTAGGCGCACCGATATCCGATGCGGTAATTCTATCGACTTTGCACATTGAGACTTCATTTCAAATCCTGACAATTCCAATTGAAATTTGTTGTGAACGAATACAGTGTTGGTGACGAGTTCTTACGGCGTATTTCGTTTCCTCTACACCATTCCACTCCATCTCCACTGATTACCATTCTCATCATTTTCATCATCCAGTGTATTATAGGGTAGTGAATGAAGTTCTGCACTGAGACCAACCAATCTATAGTTCACACAATCCTTTACGGGGAAAGGGAAACATGACTGAAATCCGAAAGCTTCACTTGCAATAAGAGGTTCATTATACCCAAAGAAATTTCTCCTTATTTAACTTACAATCCTTCTTATACAAATGTGTCTTGACAACTGTGCTTCCCATTATTATTGCACAGAAATATTATACACCTGGAATGTCCTCTCTCTGTCATATTTTAGTAGATGAAATAAACATTAAAAGAGGAAATACTGAAGTGAAATGGAGAATAGTAACGGAAAGGAGAACTCTGGGAAAGACCTTACTCCGAGTACGATTTAAATCAACACTGCTGATCAATCCCATAAAGATAAACCTGCGTTTGATCCGACTACAAGAAAACTCTCAAGCTAGGCGCATTCCCAACTCACACCGGCTGACTACACCAGCGTTCGCAGCGTACAGATGTTTTATTAGGTATATCTCTATCGGTGACTGACCGTTAAGTTTCAAGCGGTGAACGAGGTAGCAATTGGAATTTTTCTTGATGTTCTCCTCCTATTCCCTTAGTAGACATCTGCATAATTTACTTTTATTATTATTATTATTATTATTATTATTATTATTATTATTATTATTATTATTATTATGGTTTATTTTAACTGGCAGAGTTAAGGCCATTCGGCCTTCTCTTCCACTGAACCAGTTGATACAAAATAAATTAGTACATTGCTATAAACAAAACATAATTAATAAAATACAATAAAATTGAAAATAATATATAACAGTTGTATGAGCACTATGTCTGTTGAGCTCCTTTATTTATCATATATGTTTCGAGGATTGCATCTCCATCATCATTTATGTCAAGACAGAGCAAATCCGGATGTTTGATCTGTCACGCAGGAGTACAGATCAAACATCCGGATTCGCTCTGCCTTGACATCACTGATGATGGAGATACAATCCCCGAAACATATATGATAAATGTTATTTTTTATTTAACGGCGCTCGCAACTGCAGAGGTTATATCAGCGTCGCCGGATGCGCCGGAATTTTGTCCCGCAGGAGTTCTTTTACATGCCAGTAAATCTACTGACATGAGCCTGTCGCATTTAAGCACACTTAAATGCCATTGACCTGGCCCGGGATCGAACTCGCAACCTTGGGCATAGGAGGCCAGCGCTATACCAACTCGCCAACCAGGTCGACTTGTATGATAAAGGAGCTCAACAGACATAGTGCTCATACAACTGTTATATATTCTTTCAGTTTTATTGTATTTTATCAATTTTAATGAACACTGTTATAAAATTGACCAAAAAACGCGTATTTAATCATTAAAACATAATTAATAAAATAAAATACAATACAGTCAATATCTCTCCATTCTATTATTGCACAGCATTCCTTGAACGTCAGTTGGCGGAGCATGCAGAGGGTTGTCCTAGAGTTGAGTGGAGTTGCTTGCTCGAAACCTAGGTACTTATCTCGTGTTATATCTCTGCCTCTGACAAACACCGTCACAAGTGTCACGATAGATTTTTCAATGAAAAAACTCAGTCCTGAAGGGAACTCGAACACGATCCGCCTGCGTAAGAGGCTGAAGTTTTATCACTCAACCACAACAGGGAAAGACTCTGAGTTTTTGCTCTCATGTCTTGAATCTTCAAAATCTTATGTCGACGGACACACAATATCGTGTTGCTAATCAGCATGAAGCCAAATATAGCAGAAAACGACAGACATCAACAGATAAATAATAGATGACGTTAAAGACTTTCTTTTTATGACGGTTTCAGAGTTGGTTAAATTTTCCAAAGCCGCAACTTTATTCTGGGTATAATTGTTGTTCTTTAAGAACGGAATCCTAGAGTCCAAACGAAACAAAACTTGGTTCAGCGGTGGATATTGCAAGATACTGTAAGTCTGTTTTCGGTTGCTTAATGTTCTGTATCATAAAAAATGGTACAGATGTTTCTTCTTGGTACGAATGTGGCATCAAGAATTCTGAAGTAGAGTGACAGGCGAGGCTCATCATTAATCATATCGGTAGCATTCGAGTTGTCAACGCAAATTCCACCATCTGGTCCAAATTACGGCGTTTCCTCGCACTGCGACACATACAGCAATGAGGACATAGTGTCGAAGCTCCTGACCGTCAGAACTATGATTAATTTTGAAATTCCCTCCTTACGAAATTCAGAATGATGTAAACAAGCGCAATGTAAAGAGTTTTTTTTTATTAAAAGAAGTCCGGTTTAATACCAAATTCGGATAATGACCTATGTTTTCGGTCTGATTTTCATTTTCAAATACTGTGACTCAAATATAACCATCACCACCAACACCATTATCGTAATTACCGATAAATATAGCACATATTTTTTATTAGTTCTGTCCACACTCTTATGATGATTATAAACTAACAATCGATGCTCAGTTAAGGAGCTCACTGCTCACTTGATCACCATAGGGCAAAATTATTGCTGAAGATAATAGAACAGAGGGGAGCCGGAAAAGGGGAGAGTCTGTTGCATTATTTTCGAAAACTGGGTAAGTATGTTGCAGTACATGTTCCATCTATAAAAACCAGACATCTCCCCTCAAAATAAAATATGAACATGAGATTATATTTCTATGAGCAGTGAAAGGTAGTAAACTTAAAATTAAAAAAAAATCAGAGACGAAGACATTAGAGCACAATTAATATCACATACAACAGAAGCAGCTCATGAAAGTAATAAATAAATCTAAATCTAAATGGAAGTCATATGTGAAAAGAAAACTACACGATGGGGCTCCTTACAAAGCACTACAATATAAACTATCATGAAGAGATGACGGAAGCGACGAACTGACAAAACTATAAAAGGCTGCTAAGTCGTGACATGTAAAGGAAGGAGAGGGAATAGCATTACTATATTTTTGCTCGACCATATTATAATACGCTCATTACATGTGACGGAACTGAATATTAATGAATTACATTAAAGTACTGCTATTGATTATGTTATTGCAACTATCGATTTCCAACCTAGCATAATATGCGATATTGATTAATATCGTACGTGCAACATCCCGCAAGCCTTGAGAGCACCAATCTAAAATGGTAGGCGCGAGTTTTGAAAGTGACATTGATCGAATCATTCAAATAAACATTAACCCAACTTCAAACATTCCACTGGGAGCCATTCCTCAGGAAAATTTCACAAAGTGCACAATCAATAACATGTATTTAAAATAAAATACATTATGTTCATGTTAATTTAATATTTTAATAAATTGAGTTCAGTTCTGTGTTCTAATGCATGTTGCTTTGAGGTTAAAATCTCCATATCAAGCCCTGGAAAAAATCGATAAATACGGCGTACACGTCTGCAATCTGTTGCACTACTCGGAAACACGCTGAAAAGACACTTACAGTCGTGCCATCTGTTGCAATAGTTGAGAACACACTGAAAATACACGCATGTTCACCATTTCATTATCACTAAATTAACAAGCTGAGATATTTATAAAAACTCAAAACTTAGAGCTTACACTCGTTTCATAAACATACTCGTGTCTTAATTACTACCATTATAGGCTCGTTGCATGATATACTGTTAGTGCACCGGATTAATTCATTACAAAATGTTTATGTAACTAATGAAATCCCTTAGTTTATATTGTAACTCAGCTTACACTAAATTTATTTAGATTACTTTTGGCATTACATACTTCAAATATAGTCCCCAACCATGTCAACATTACGTTGCCAAATCCTTGGGAAATGGCGGACTCCATCCGCAGCATAATTTCTGGATGTCTCTCTCATTGATTGACTTAAAACGCTTCTTGATTGAAAGTGAATACCTCGCTTCCACTCATCTTGCAATAATTCATTATGTTAGGACTTCTCTCCCATAACCTTCTTTTAATACCCTAAAGCATCGACTTGCATTTTTTCCCTCTTGCAACTTGGATTTTTATAGAGCACCTACTGAACATTTGTTATGGTCGCCATACAGGAATTAATTTTGAAATTCCCAGTGCGCAGGCTATTTAAAATGGCTACTAATGACCTCCAATCGTGCAAATGACCAATAAAATAATATATTATTATTGTGTCCTACACATTATCAAAGGACACTTTAGGCAATATATACTCGTATATATTTAAATCCAATTTGCTGGAAATCAACGAACAACAGCGTGGCATTTAAAATCCCAGCGCGCAGGCTATTTAAACATGGCAACTAATGACCTCCAATTGCACAAGATGGCCAATAAAATAATATGTATTATTGTGTCCTACACATTATCAAAGAACACTTTAGGCAATATATTAATTTCAACTTACGGGAAATCAACAAACAACAGTGTGTCATCTAAAATCCCAGCGCGCAGGCTATTTAAAAATGGGTAATAATGACCTCCAATCGTGCAAGATGGCCAATAAAATAATATATATTGTGTTCTACTCATATCAAAGAACAATTTTAGGCAAACAGTTTTGTTATGTAAATTCAACTCTTTTTGCTGAATGTCACCATTATCTCTCCTTAAGGAATAGAGTTACGTGTAAGCCATGGTAACAAGTTCGAATTCTGTCTAGGATGTGGACGCTTGTCCATTGTACATGTGATGTCCTGCATTGTCCTCGGTGGGAGAACGCTATCACACATGAAATTATCTAAGATCCTCTGCACCGCCTTGTCTTTGTGGCTAGCGTATGCGTTTCTCATCCAAGTAGTTCATGGTTCGATTTCCGGTGTTGGCAACGGAAGAGATTATCTTCCGTCGATGGGACTGAGTGCTTGTTCCTGGACTTGTGCTTATTTCGTACTGTCTCTGAGGTGGTCCTGCATTATGCTGATCACACGACCGCATTGAGAGAGAGTGTAGTGTTGGTCCAAAGACACCCATCCACTATAGCGCTTTGGATTGTAAGTCGGTAAAAGGAGGATATCAAATAACTGGACAGAGAATAAGAAATTGCCTAAGAGCGAAAAGGTTACACCATAAGGATCAAATTTCTATGAAATAGATTGAAAATGTTGGATGTTGGATAACAGAAGTTTTATCAAGTTTATGTTAATTGATGAAGAAGCGATGTTACGTAATGACTAATGGCAGACTCAATTTGCAGTTCTGACCTCGGAGCTTGAGAGATGGTGAGCCTTGTTGTGTTACGAAGGGCAGAGACTGTACACGCAGATGAAGAGGATTAGATAATCCTGATGCGTAGTCCGAATCCCAGATGACCACCTGAAACTCTCATTCAACTGCCTCACTATATATATTTCCGCGTTTAAAAGCATTTCCCAATCCGTGTATACGTTCGTATATGGGTGCATGAATCTCATCACAAATGACGCTGTACATCTGCAACATGGTGTTTGCAACAGCAGCTTTCTGCCAAAACGGGTGCTGATGTGAAGGATATCTGAATATTGTTTACTGCTTACCAAGCGAAATATTCACTGTAAGTACAGTGGTGGCATATCTGGCTTTTATTATCGATAGGGAACTGAAAACTTGTCTTACATAATGATTAAATATGTCCTTTCTTTAATCTGTTATTTAAAGATGCTGTATCAACTAAAGGTTATCTAGTGTCGAAATTGGTGATGGAGGGGTGACGGTATTTGGCGAGAGGAGTCTGAGCTTTTGTCCTGGGAGTACCTGACATTCGTCTTTAAGTTAGGGAAATACTCGGAAAAAACTCAACCAGGTACTCCACTCCAGCAGAATTCGAGCGTAGCTTCGCATAAGTTCCACTCGCTACCTCTAGACCAGGGGTCGTCAGCGCAGAGCACCCTGGGGCTAGCGTCCCTTACCCGCAGAGAACACACTGCACCATGGTGTACTCGTAGCTGCTAACGGGTATGCTCTCTACCTCTTCCTGCTGCACGACGGTGCACACGGGACGGCACCGCTTACCCTTTGCACATTTCACCGAGTGCTGACGACCACTGCTCTAGACTATGCCGGTAGTTTGTGTGTCTCTTTTATTTGTTCCGTTCTGTCTCAAGTGGTAGACAAGTACCGTGTTGACCACATGACAAGAGAGTCCGATTACTTGTGAACGCATACTGCTGGTTCAAATTTATCAGAAAAGTGACAAAGTACGGCCGACTTGATGTTCCCTTCGCTTTTTTGTATACGGCCTTGACAGTAGTAATATTTTCTTGAAATTGGATAATTTCTCAATTCCACCACGAGGCGCTGTCTGCCAAGCTCTGGTGTCCACAGATGAAATACTCAATATGAATTAAAATAAATGATTCAAGAGTAATAATAACACTTATAAATAATAAATAAGAAAATAATAAGTATTATTATGTTTAGTTCTGTTAATTATGGTAAAAGCGTGAGTTTAAAAGTAAGGAAGGTAACACCTCGTAACCTGTTTAGTGTAAGTAACATGATGACAGAGGCGTAATTTTGTAGTTCATTCGCTGAGTAGCACCCCTAGCCTAAACTGCGATGTTTCTGAGTAAACACTTAGGGTAAATATTTACCATAACTTGTACTAAATTTTATAATTTCACTCACTGCACTGGTACATTCCACTTGATATTGCAGATTCAAGAATCATAGTTTCAAGATTTTGCTACTTGGTGGATTATAAGCCACATTCTTCGAAGGAACAAGCTTTTCAGTTAAAGCTGCTGCAATGTTAAATAGAAGCGGCCTAACAAATTACACAGTAATGATATTAGCAAGTCGTTTTTGGCCGCCTTCGTCACAAATTGGGCATTGCAAGAGAGGGCATCTACACAGTAACGGCTCAATTTCCGAACACAAATTTTCTAATATATTCTTGTTTGGTATGAATGGTACTGCCCGTTCAACAAAACGATGAATGACTGATAACACTGAAACAAAGGAAGGTTTCGGATATCGCAGGGCTCCTAAATCTTGATTTGCAATAAGACTCATCAATGGAGAGCTATTAGTGTTCTGAGCTATACAATCTAAGCATGCCATGCAGGAGACCCTTTCTTCCACTATTCGTACTATATAGCCACCAATATATGTCAAACTTGCTGTTTTCATTGTTGGTAATGGAATGTCTGTAAAAAAATCCATTCCTGGTTTGCAAAAAAATTGCAATAATAAATAATAAGAACCACAGAAAATTTTAATGAAACACTGTAACAATTACAAGTAAATCAAATTACTAATTGTCATTGAATATGCCTATAGCTTACCTGATTGGTTTAGTAGCTGTTGCAGGATGTTTAAAACTGACTCAGGAATACTATATGGTGCAGCAGCGGCATCTGGCATATCTAGTTCTTGAATAGGTCGTCCATCGGTGATGTCAGATGCATGGTTCTCTACACTGCTGAAGTTTGACATGCACAAAATACCCGTTTTCAATATCTTTTGTAAACTGAAGTTCACTGCCCTTGCATCCAACATGTCATTTGATCCGGACATACGGTGCAATGTACTAAAGAGCGACTCAACAGGATCACTTGAAAATGCCTAGTAAGAATATAATAGTATCCATTTTCTAAAATATATTTAATGCAGAGAACAGTTGATTTTGTTGTCAACGTGATAGCTTCATATTATGTCTCGTTAGTTAGGAAATCTTTTTGACGTGTGCTACTTGCACACTTCGTTGTATGGAGATAAGAAAGGAAATAATTTTCTAGCCAGTCTAGACGATAATAATCCAAAGAGAAGAACTGTTGCTTATCATGATTTCTACTTTCCACATGATAATGTGTATTGCTAATATCATGCATTGCGAACCACTTGTTGATATTTTCCATAAAAGTCAATGTCGCATCAGAATCTTTGAATTTGTGGGCTTTAGGGTGTGAGCTTGCATTTTATTTCAATGTTCTGATAGCAGCATTTACACATGGAGAAAATATTTCTTTTGCCCTTCGAACGTTCATTTTTTCAAATGCAGTAGGCTCAACGTGTTTTTTCGTGAGATATCTAACAGGTTTTTACTGTATCATCTTTTTGGAGTTTGTGTAACAATTTCACATATTTCCCTGAGATTGTTCCAGTACCATCAGACATTTCACGTACCAGGAATTGGATTCTGATGTTTTTCAATATGTGGCACTGGTCAAAACTTAGAAATAACTTTCTGTTTCTATTACGGATTTCAATGAACCACCTGAAAGATGCTTCATCATTGTAGTATTACTTTTTATGGTTGTCAGAAACAATTCTAATAACTATAAAACCACATTTCTCGACTTCACTAATCACTTGCAATGTTAGTGTATGTAACTCTTGCCCTGATAATTGTTTTGTGAAGAAAAATGCACATGGTATACGGTAGCTGGTTGAGAGCCCCCTTAAAACAAAACACAAGACTCGATTAGCCAATACTTCTTTCTTGGGAATATAAAGTATTTCATCCTCATTTCTTTGTGCTTCTGTTGTTTCCATATAACCAAAAAAAGTATCAAGCTTGCGATCGTATATTATCTTGGGGTTGATTGCAGCCTCGTCTACAATAAGTGATGAAAAACGCTCAACTACAGTGAGGTTTTTTGCCACTAAGATCAACCTTTCTTTAATCAATGGAGTGACACCAGACGAGCAATCAGTAGGGCCAGAATATCTCGTGAGTGTTCTCTTAGAAGGCAGTTTAAAAAAACCTCTTGATCGTATATGGGAATAACCTTTAGGAGATATGTATTCCAGTATTATGCATTCTCTGATTGTCTCACTATTCCACCTTGGTATTCTCTTTAGATGTTTCAGCAGCTGATCTAGGATAAATTTTGCATGAATATTGCCTTCATCTTCCTGTTTCTTTACATTTTCCAGTTCCTTATGTAACGGATCTCTTTCAATTAGTTGGAGTTTTTCGGTTGTTTTCGTTATCTCATCTTGCTTCTCTTGTAACACACGATTAAGTCGTGTAATTTTCACACGCAATTTTAGAATAATCTTCTTCCTTGAAATGTAAACTACAAACGACTGAAGATGGGGAGTTGCTGTTTGGAACGAAGTCTTGGCGTGAAATCACTTTAAGCCATTTTTCGCATCTTTCTCTATCACTCGGAAATTCGTGGAACGATATTGTTCCTCCATTCTTTTTTCTATTCGAAGTACACAATGGTACACAACAATTCGTCATTTTGAATCACATCACAATAAACTCACTTACCAGTAGAAAGAAGCACAATATTTTAGTATAATCGCACAAGAAACCATACACATATTCCTCAGCAAACCTTGGCAGCTAATGCCATCTGGCGAAAATTTCATATTTTCTCGATTAGGCCTACAGCTTTAACACAGGGATCAACATGAATTGTCAAGGCCGGTAAGGAAGAAGCAAAGCGAGCATCAAGTCGGCCGTGGACAAAGAAAGGGCCAAGAAGCCTAATCCTTAAAGAGAAGGCAAGATAGAGTATTGTTTGGGATTTTCAGTTGTTTGTGTGCGCTTTTGTTTATAATATTCTTAAATGAAATGAAGTGACAGGAATTGAGGAAATCCTAATTATTACATGTAACGTATATACAGAGTGTCTTAAATTGATGTATACACTCTTTTAAATACTATTTCACAGCAAAGAAATGAGATAGAAATATAAAACCGCAAAAATCGTATCTCTGTCTCATCTCGTTGCTGAGAAATATTGTTTCAAAATGTATATACATCAATTTGGGACACTGTACAGAATTTAGGGTAAATAAATACAATTTACTGTGACATTTAAGTGTGTGTTTATTTAACAACATTCTTGCCCACACCTGTGGAGTAACGGTTAGCGCGTCTGACCGCGAAACTAAGTGGTCTGGGTTCGAATCCCGGTCGGGGCAAGTTACCTGGTTGAGGTTTTTTCCGCGGTTTTTCAACCCAATATGAGTAAATGCTGGGTAACATCGGTGCTGGACCTCGGACTCATTTCACCGGCATTATCACTTTTATTTCATTCAGACGCTAAATAACTTGAGATGTTGATAGAGCGTCGTAAAATAACCCACAAATAAAAACAACATTCTTACTATAACCAAAGGCTTTCTTTATTGAATGATCTCTTGAAGTTTACTTCTAGAACAGTTTCTATGATTTACTTAGTTTTATACTCGTTAATATTTGTCTGTGATAACTGAAGTAAGACACAATCAAGAGAATCAGCACCTGCGATCTCGATATAAATACCGTTTCGCAGAAAGGAGAATAAGATTCATTTTCGACATCAGATGATAGAGATAAATAGGCCTACACCAAGTAACACTGATGTGAATACTCATTACAAAACGAAATATTATGACATTCTAATCTATGCAGGGTTTATTGCACTGTAGATTGCATGAAGGACTAACAATAGCCACAATTACAATTCAGTCATAAGTAGATTATGTAATACAATATAATGTTTATTTTAGTATTCAGTCTAAATGATTTATCATAGTTTAAAAAAACATCAACAACACTTACAAATGTAAATGTTCATTGAATGTTAAGGACAAACTAATGTGCTAACGTTTTCGCCCTTGGGCATCTTCAGGCACTTGAATGAACAATATCGTATACAAAATTTTACAATATGATGGCTGTAGAATATATATATTAAACAATTTTATATCTAAGATATGTAAGTTTTGTTGATGTTTTTTAAACTATGATAAGTCATTCAGATTGAATACTAAAATAAACATTATATTATATTACATTGTATATTGACTATCGGAAAATCACTATTACCATGCTTACTAAGATAAGTAGATTACTTACATTAGATGTATTTCAGTTTAGATGTTCCGTACAACGTGCAAATTTTGTGTTTAATCTATTTCGTCTTCATACCTGAAATCTACGTTTCTTTAAGTCTCAGTGCTAACAAGCAAACACTCTGATGGGGGGAGACAGAAACGTTTTTTTTTTTTCTCCCACTATGTTAATAATGTCAAAACAAGTGCTTATACAAATTTTGGCGACTCGATCGCAATTACGAGGGCGTAAAAAAATAAGTTCGCCAAGGCCCGTTAACAGAAACAAAACAACATTTCACTGGAAAAATTTATTGAAACAGACACAGAAATTGTTGAGCTATTTTTCAACATATTCCCCACCGGAATTGAGACATTTGTCTTATCATGGAATCGACACAGAAGTGCAGACGGCTATCAAACGCTGGTTCCGGTCGCAGGCGACTGACTTCTACGATACAAGGATACAAAAATGTATCCCATGGTATGACAAATGTCTCAATTCCAGTGGGGGATATGTTAACAAATAGTGCAACAATTGCTGTATCTGTTTCAATAAGTCTTTCCATGTAATTATGCTTTTTTCTATCAGGATGTTTGCTTGTAAGCAGAGCCCACAATTATTTATATTTTATGGTAGACAACTTCGGCTCCAAGGTAGCAAATGGTCCATTTCTAGTGATGACCGATTCAGTGTTCATGTACGGATGCGAAAACTGGGGCAATATCGACAAAAGGAAGATTAAAACATCTGAGATAGTACATCACATATTCATTATATATGAGGTCTCGCCTACCTCATTGAATATTACACGACTACTATGAAGTAGTCAATGTGTATTATCACCATTAAATCGAGAAAAATTCGTTCCGGCACGGGGAATCGAACCCGGGACCTCTCAGCTCTACGCGCTTAGTCCTCTTTCCAACTGAGCTATGCCGGGACACGATCCACAGTGCCGGCCGAACTCCTCTCGTAATGTTTTACGGCCTTACTACCTGCACTTTAGACAATGTAAGTCATACATGCAGGAGCGCTTATTTAAATGACTTTGTGGCCATATTCAACATCAATTTATGACAACTGTTAACATTTAATACATCATTATATATGAGGTCTCGCCTACCTCATTGAATATTACACGACTACTATGAAGTAGTCAATGTGTATTATCACCATTAAATCGAGAAAAATTCGTTCCGGCACCGGGAATCGAACCCGGGACCTCTCAGCTCTACGCGCTGAGTGAATTACGAGAGGAGTTCGGCCGGCACCGTGGATCGTGTCCCGGCATAGCTCATCAGTTGGAAAGAGCACTCAGCGCGTAGAGTTGAAAGGTCCCGGGTTCGATTCCCGGTGCCGGAACGAATTTTTCTCGATTTAATGGTGACATCTGAGATAGGTTCTTAAGGAGAACAGCTGCATAAACCGTAGAGATGGGGTTAACAATACATAATACGAGCAATCAAAAATTTTCAACTTATGTGAAAAGATTGCAAACTGAAAAGTAACTGTCACGTGCACTTAATACGAATGGATTTGAGAGGGCAGTTCGAATTTATTGAATACAGATCTGTTGGACATAAAGATGTGGGGCGATCATCATCATCATTAAGTCTATAAGTATCGTTATTGCCACTGTAAAATAACCATATTGAAGCATATATCCTATCATTTACGCATAATTGTATGTAGGCCTATTCTGTATTCAAGACAGACTTACGCTACTCCTTTGAACACATCTTAATGATAGAACTGTTTTGCATTCTATTGTGTGTAGGCTTTTATCACGAGGTAGGAAAACGTATTAGACACTGGTGTAGCTCAGACGGAAGCGCGTTTGCCTACTGATCCGGAGTTGCACTTGACACTTGGGCGTGGGTTCGATTACCGCTTGGGCTGATTACCTATTTGAGATTCGAGATTTCCTCCAACAGTAAAGTGAATGTCAAGTAATCTATGGCGAGTCCTCGGCCTCATTTCGGCAAATATAATCTGTCACCAATTCCACCGACGCTAAATAACCTAGGAGTTGATGAAGCGTCGTTAAATAACGTAGTTAAAAGTATTCGAGTATTAAAAATTGTGGAGAAAAGTGAAGAACCTGTTAGTGTTAAATGCTAATTTTGCTAACTGAGTGACTTGTCCGTTTATTCACCGAGATAAGAGAAAAATAAAAAATATGTTTTTTTTTATTTCTTCTATTATTATCATCTAAACTGTAAGTCATTTTTACTAAATGACATACGAAACAAACTGCATTGAGATAGCCGGTTTTGAAACTGGTGCCCCAAATCAAAGCCTGTTCCCCGGGGAGCCACCTCAGTAGTTAATATGGCCAATGCAAATTAATTGCTTTCCGCAGCGTGATCACAGATTGCCGTGCTCCACCGCCGGCTATTACCTCCTAGGAATCCGGGATAAAGCGGTCCGAACTTGGCGCGGAGGTGTTTATTTTCATGTGGGGAATTGCAGCGGTGTGTCGGATGCCGTGCGCCAGCCATTCGCACCGATCTGGCTGTCAGGACAATTCAGGCTAAGCTTAGAGCGGGCCACATTGCATATATTTTAAATTGCATATGTAGAAATTGAGGTAAAAATGAGGGCGACGCATAGCAAAAGCGAGACAGATAAACTGAAATGGAACGCTGCATGAAGTCCATTTCACGCAGTCATTACAGGGCACTCAGCGCGCTATGTATTGATCATAAACCGCCACTATGATACGTAATGACACTTCATAGACTGCCTCATCTATTCCTTCCTCAACTCAAATAACGTACGTCTTACTACACAATATCCGCTAAGGCTATTCATTAACAGTCTTACTAATAAACCGTGTATAGTTTTTATACGAGACTTATGCAGAGTTGAGACAGAAAGCGTTACTAATAAACCGTGAATAAGCTATGGACGTATAAACAGGCTGTAACTATGAGCGTATTCCGAATCTCACCGATGAGCAATCCGATGGCATCACGGTGTTCCGAATTCCACCGATGACGTCATTGATGCTCCACCGGTATCGCACCGGTTCCATCAACTTGCAGAGGTGGTGGCAGTCTCCATCAGCCGCCATCAGTGAATCTGATTGGTTCTTGTATAGGGCGGGAATTAGCAGACGAATGACATCGTGCACTGTTGTGTCATGGCGGTGTGTTCTGCTTTAGTTCTGCTGCATTATTTGTAATGAGCACAACGTAAAAACAATATGTTAATGGCTTATGAGCGAACATGTCAACGGACCAGTTATTACTACCGGTTCAAGAAATAAATTGTTTATGATCTCTTTTCTTTGAACGAGATGGCAGTACGAAAATTTCGCAAAATTTTGCTAGCGTAGCACAGATAACCACTTACACGGTCGCCATGACAGCATCGATTCTTCCAGCAGTTTTGTTCCTTATTTTCTTTGCAACTTGACGTCATTGATTCCACCGGACCGGTGAGATTCGGAATACGCTGTATACAATGGGAATTGCTTTGCAGTAGTTATATACACGAAACCCCTTGTTTAAGCGTTGTATATAGGGAAAAAATGGCCGGCCCTCTAACAGCTGTTCGTATCGACTGTCATTTTATGATTATGGTTACCTTGTAACCACAGAAGAACAAACCAAAGATCATAGAATTATTAGAATAATATTGCTGTAGCTTGTACTCTTTGACCAAAATGTAGTGTGGTAATCGATTAGAGCCAGTTGTACTATCGATATTTAACACGCCACACTAGAGCGCTCTACCGGATGCAGTAGAGAACCTCAGATATTCTATTACCTTTCGTAACGAAGTAATGAAACTATGACGTAGCTGTGTAACAGTTATACAGTTATACACGACGTATGTAGTGATTATCAGTAAGGAATTTACACACGACTTATAAACGAGCTACTCATTGTATAAGTATAAGACAGTTAAACGTCTGTATAAAGAGTTTTTATTAGTAAGACCGTTAATGTAAAGGTACTTCTTATATTTCCTAATCATTTTCTATCATTCTATAACTTCACCATCTTTTTCACAATCAACATCACTGTCCCGTTATTACTACTGTAACCATCATTCTCATCATCCACTTCAATCACAATCATCTTCTATATCACTGTCACCATCATTCACCAGCGGCAAAGATCAGACGGTAGGCGCGTGTGCCTATCCATTCGGAATTGAGCTCATAGTTCGATTCCCGCTTGAATTGATCAGTTAGGTTTTTTCCTCTGTTTTCTTCAACTGTAAGATGAATGTCGGGTAAACCAGTGGCGAATCCTCTGTGTAATTTCGCCAAATACTATCTATCACGAATCATATCCATCTAAATAACGTAACAGTTGATATGGCTTCATTAAATCGAATAAAAATTGAAGAGTACTTAAGGGGACACTCAACTTAAAAATTGGAGAAAAAGTGTCATAGAAATGAAAAATTAAATTTCTACACTAATTTACATGATAGAACTAAATCAATATGCAGAATTCTTCTCCTATTCATTGGGAAGTCACAGTCAAATGTACAAAGCCAAAAAATAAAAAATGGTAATTAAAAGTGATATTTCAATAAATGATTGATTAAAAATTGAAATATTTTTTATTTTGAAAAGTATTGGATCTAATGAGCTGAGATTTTTCATGTTACTTTCCATGTATATATTAAACTTTTTCTCCAAATTTGAAAAAGATTGGTCAAATAGGAAAAAAGTTCCAAAATATAGTTGAGTGTCCCCTTAAGAAAATCTCAATGATTGCATGAAATGTCTACACTCCAAGTAGGCTTAATATAATAAAATATAATATGTACTTTCTTTAACATTGTGGAGCATTTTATTTGATAGTGATGTACGTTATACATAACCCATATATCCAATAGTTTCATTATTGTTGTATGGAATGGATGAATGATTCAAACAATCAGAACAGGCGACCAGACAGACAGACAGACGGGCAGACCAAAGACGGAGAAAGGAAGGAGAATAAGTTAAAAATGTTCAAGGTTTGAGTCACTTGTCGAGATAATTATAAATCAAATCTACAGTGAAGATCTTTGGTGATATAATCAATAGTACAAGGCTTATTATCACCGATTAAGATAATATACGGAGTGACATTTTAAAATTCTTTTTCAGAATGACAAAAATTGCATTTGTTCCGATGAAATTTCTGCACATTTAAAGGACGAAACTAAAATTCTTTCAATCATTTATTATAATACAATGTTATCAATAAATTGACTGAGCATATTGGGAATTAAATCAATGGCTTTCCCAAAACATGCTATTAAATGTTTCATTTAAATAATTTTATCTTGAAAAAGAAGCAAAAACGAGCAAAATTGTATTAAACTTTTTTATTTGAAATATATCTAGGAATAACTCCCTGAAATTAATGACATTACATAGGGTGCACTCTCTTCTATAGCCATAGGGATAGCTCAGACGCTTGACGTGTTCGCCTTCTGATGTGGAGCTTGGGCGTGGGTCCGATTCTCCCCTTGGCTGATTACCTGGTTGAGTTTTTTCTGATGTTTCCATATTTGAAGGCGAATTTTAGGTAATTTCATGGCAAATCCTCTATCTTATTTCACCAAATACCATCACTCTATCACAAATTGCATCAGCGCTAAATAATCGAGCAGTTGTTACAGCGTCGTTAAATAACCGATGGCAGAGGATTCGTAGAATCCCAATAATAGTGTAGCACATTTAAGTGATTGGTGGTTGTGTGATTTTATGGTTCTGATGTTTGTAGGTTATGATGTGTACGAAATAAATTAAAGATCATTACACATGCTGAATTGTTATGAGTTATTTTATTTGTATCCTTTATTCTATATTGTACATCCCGAGTAAGCGTCAACTTAAAAAAATATACAGGGTATTTCAAAAATACGGGGCATAATTTCAGGTATGTATTTCCCACATGTAGACAATCAAAATAGTTCATTACAACATGTGTCCGGAAATGCTTTATTTCCGAGTTATGGCCTTCACAACATTGAAATTCACCGGAACCATACCTCATGTTTTAGAAGACACTCCACTGATCAATCGTCAACACATTCACTTCTTGCATGATGGCGCTCCTGCACACTTCAGTCGTACGACTCGCCAGTACTTGGATCGAAGGTTTCCTATCGATGGATAGGTAGAGGTGGCCCAATTGCTTGGCCTCCACGCTCACCTGATCTGAACCCTCTCGATTTCTACTTGTGGGGCCATTTAAAATCATTGGTTTATTCGTCTCCGGTGCCTGATTTGGAATCCCTTCGGAATCGAATTGTGGCATGTTCTGAGGACATACGCAATACTCCTGGAGTTTGGGATCGTGTTCGCAGGTCAATGAGACATCGATGTGAGGTCTGTATTCAAGCAGAAGGTGGACTTTTGAACATCATCTGTAATGACAACGACCTGCGGAAATAAAAACGTTCCGGTGAATTTCAATGTTGTGAAGGCCATAACTCGGAAATGAAGCATTTCCGGACACATGTTGTAATGAACTATTTTGATTGTCTACATGTGGGAAATACATACCTGAAATTATGCCCCGTATTTTTGAAACACCCTGTATATAACACTGGATGAGGCGTATACATACTGTACTGTGCAAAGATCCTATCCTTGTGAGAGGAGAGTTTAATCTTTGCTTTTGTATCGGAAAATGATTCCCGTTAGTGTACTCTATTAATTCTTCTTCTACAGTCAGGGATTAGGCTAAAGCTTGTTAGGTTCTCTCATCTATCCTTCGTTTTCTAGATCGTCCTATTGATCGGTGTTTTCTCGGTCTGTAGTTTTATTTGTTTAGGGTTTCGATTAGATATCATACGTTCTATTATTACCCTATAGTGGAAGGCATGGACTGTCCTCGCACGCAGGCCTCTCGGATTGGCCCATTGTAATACATTGGTGTGCATGCCCTAAGGCTGCCTCTGAACTCCCCTACATCTACGTACATGGTCCCGTTCACCATTCCGCGTAGGCCCCACCGCGGTCCGACGAGTTACCGTGAGCAGCCTAGTGGGGAGCCAACGGTGCGTAAATAAGTCCAAGGTCCAACGCCGAAAGTTACCCAGCAATTCTGCTTCGATTGATTGAGGGAAAACATCGGAACTCAACCAGGTAACTTGCCCCAACCGAGATTTGAACTCGGGCTCGCTCGTTTCACGGTCAGACGTGCTAATCCTCTCTCCACAGCGGTTGTCCATCCATTCAT
Source organism: Periplaneta americana (assembly GCF_040183065.1). Taxonomy (NCBI): domain Eukaryota; kingdom Metazoa; phylum Arthropoda; class Insecta; order Blattodea; family Blattidae; genus Periplaneta; species Periplaneta americana. Next base: position 47,653,817 of record NC_091125.1, on the reverse strand, counting down.
TGTAACTAAAGTATCTAGTTTTCTCTATAATGCTTTATTTTTTCAAGTATAGATTCCGTTCCTAAGTCATTTCTAATGTCTTCAGTTCTTAGTCGATAAGTTATTATCAGGCTTCGAGACTTTGGACCCGATACAATAATTTTACTGTGCATATACTATAGGTTGTCGACTCGCTGCAGGTAGTGAAAGGTAGAGATGTGTTGAAGTAACAACGTTGCTATTTAGAGTAGAGTACGGTAGTATGGGGAAACATACACATATGTACATTCTGAAAGTAAATATACATTACACAATGACAATGTCAAGAGAATATGAAAAGCATTTATTCTCCTGAATTTTATAAGCATTTGTGTTTAATTATACACAGTGTTAATGGTGGCAATAAACATGTATAAATTTTAATTCCTTCATTTATTCTATTAGTCGTAATTAGGAAGTGCAGTTACAGTACCGAATTGCACTGTACTACAAGATACATTTTCAGTGTCTCAAACGTAAATATTTTTCTGCCAAACACAGTTTGTACTGTGACAAGCTACGCTCTACGTCGCATGACGTGATAGGAGCAAACCGAAAAAACCTAACATCATTGCAGTCTCTAAGAAACAGTCCTTTAATCTCGGGTGACTCTATGTCCACTAATTTGCTGTTTATATTACACAATGTTCCATATCCGTTATTTTTACATATAATTGTTTTCCACTTCTGTTTTACACATTCAATAACTTGTGTACTTGGTGTCTCATTAATTCTCTGTGTCATTTTCTCAATTAATTTGAGGGCTTCCGGTATCTCTTGCTCTGACTTTTCTAACCGTGTAATAGTTTCAGACACACTTTGAAAACAGGTTTGTATGGAAACCAAATTATTCGTCAGAACCTTCAAATCCAGAGCGTTTTCCTTTGCGTATTTGTTGGCATTCATTCTGCAGTACCCCACCCACTGTACGCTTTACCACTATACTCAGTACGCCGTTATGCGGATTTCCCACTGAACTGCTCTACTGGGTCCGAAGTCTCGAAGCCTAGTTATTATGTAAAAGAATACCTAAAATTAAACATAAGTATTGGATAAATAAAGCAACAGGAACGATTGATGTACACTTGTTTATTGTAGGGTTAAACAATTTTTCAAAAGTAATATGTAAACAAGCTTTAAGGTTTTAAAAAATATACGCGCTTGGTTGAAACTTGCAGTAAAACTAGACGTAAGTGCAAGTTAAAGCCAACATAAATTGAAATAGGCTATGTGATGAAAAATGTATAATTGCTTTTCGTGTATATGTTAATTGTAATTTATTAAGGTTATGTACTTTCCGGGAACTATTATTAATAAATATCATTATTATTATTTCTTAGTCGATCTTGTCCTGTACATTCCTTGACCGATCTATAAAAGCATTTCAGCAGCTTGTATTTTGATGAAGTCACTACTTCTCTTAGTCTACGCCTCACTGTCATGTAGTAAGATAGGGAGAGCTATGATGAAATAAAGTCTTAGTTGTCTTTCCTTGTTTTTCCTTTCATCGTTCTTTACATTGTCCCACAAATTGTTAGGAATTTTTTTACATTTCCAATATATTTCGTAACTTAATAATAGTTTAATAATAGTTTTATTTTCCCTGGCATAGTTAAGGCCATCAGGCCTTCTCTTCCACTCAACCTGGATCTAATCACATACAAAAAAATACATACCGGTATACAAATATTAACTTAAAAATAATAATAAACATAATTAAGTAAAAAAGAGAGATTGAATACATATACACAATCAGTATTAACTTTAAAATAACAACAATAAAAAATATATAATAAAAAAAGAGACTGAATACATAATCTTAAGCAGGAAAATAATCTAGTATTAACTTAAAGAAACAATTAATACATATGAATATAATCTCACAACTAAAGGAATAGTAGAATTAATATGATCAGCACAGCACGTGTTACATTGAGACAATGACAATTACCTAGATATAAGTGTTAATGGAAAAATAAAGTAATGACTGTGTAAAATAATAATAATAATAATAATAATAATAATAATAAATAAAAATTATACCTAAAAAACTAATTCTTTGCATTTAAAATATATCTAACATCCTAATTTTAAACAACTGAGGACTAAGACTACCCCTGATTTCGAGCGGCAGCGAATTCCATGAGCGGGCCATGGCTATTGAGAAAGAACTGGAGTACATAGATGTCTGATGACGTGGTATTGATGGCAACAGATTGTGCTGTGAACGTGTATTTCGATTATGATGTGAAGCTAGGAGAGTAAACCGAGAGGCAAGGTAGTTGGGTGAGGAATCATGTATAATTCGATATAGTAGGCAAAGAGAATGTACTAAACGTCTATCTTGCAAGCGGAGCCAGTAGAGTCGTAGAAAATATTCCGATATATGATCATGTTGGCGGATATTGAAAATAAATCGGACGCAGACATTATGTACACGTTGAAGTTTTTGAGAAAGTTCAGCACTTAGGTCGCTATATAAAACATCACAATAGTCAAAGTGAGGCATTACAAGAGTCTGTACTAGAATTTGAGTTTAGTAGGAAGGAAATTTTTCAGGCGTTTCAAAGAATGCATGATAGAGAAAACGTTTCTACAGATATATCTGATTTGCGTATTCCAGTTCATATTAGAGTCGAAATAGATGCCGAGGTTTTTTACAGTTGCACTGAAAGGAATTATTTTGTTGTTGAGAGAGACAGGCTGAAGCGTGTTCATATTAATGGAGGATAAAAGCCTTTGTTGCCCCAAGAGAATGGCTTGGGTTTTATCTGGATTGATATTTAGCCCAAATTTCCTTGCCCAATTATTAATTGACAAAAGATCGTCATTGAGGCTCGACAAACGTTCATTAACAGTATCAGACCGAGAGTGTATATATACTTGAAGGTCGTCCGCATACAAATGATATTGACAGTGCTCCAGAACTGAAGAAATGTCAATATATAGAGTGAAAAGCAGAGGACCTAGTACAGACCCCTGAGGGACATCTGCTCTCACGTGCCGCCAAGAAGAAGAACGATTATCATGATATACACATTGCTGGCGGTCGCGAAGGTAGGAGTCCATCCATGTGACTGCACTCTCAGAAAGATGCATCTGTCTTAGCTTTGAAATCAATATGTCAATATCGACAGTGTCAAAAGCTCGGATGAAGTCAGTTAGTGTAAATACAGTAATTTCACGTCTGTCTATAGCTTCACGAATGTCTTCAGAGATCTTGAGTAGAGCAGTAGCCGTACTATGGTGATTTCTAAAACCTGATTGACAGGTGTCCAATAGATTGTGTGTACCAAGGTAAGCAGTCAGCTGTTTGTAAACAATGCGTTCTAGGGCCTTCGACAGTGTGCGAAGAATGCTGATTGGTCTATAGTCATTTGCAGTCATTGGTTTGGCGGTTTTAGGAAGTGGATGAACGAGGGCGTATTTCCATTTTTGTGGGTAGGTAGAGGTGATGAGGGAAGCGTTGAAAATGTGAGACAAGGTAGGGAGAATTATATCTAAAATCAAATTACGTCACAATCAGAATATTTTAAATGTGATATGCTTACTTGCTTAATAATTTGTTTTTAATACAGATTTTTTTCTAATCGGAACATTACCGTGGAATACCATTACCTTAGTTTTCTTAACTCTACATCTCTAGCCAAAATTTCCTATTCTTATTCCATTTAAATATTAGTTTTTACTTTAAAAATATTTACAATAGCGAGTGGCGAGCGGTTTAAATAATAAATCAATTGACTTTGTCGCGGAAAAGCATGAGTGCGTTGCACTGGTTTGTTCACAGAAATTACGGAACGACTGTGGTGTCCATCCTGTCTCATACTCCAACCTTTCTTCTCCTTTGTGTAAAGCGGCACGATCATAGCGCTGAGTAAGAATCTCCTTCGCATGCTGCTGTTATATACCGAAATAACTTTTGCTGAACTCAAGGGCGGGCAGAATCTAGTTTTCCAGCGAATTACAGCGATGAGTTGACAAAGTACAACACTACAACAGTTTCGAGTAATAAAGTTAGGTAAATGGTTTATTGCGTTCAGTGATGGAATGTTAGAGACAAAATTCTGCGTCTGGCTTGCATTCTCCACGAATATGATGTCACTAATCTTTATAATTATACGATTATTTATCTTCGGTGCCGCTCCAGCACTTCAGCCCCAGGAGGTCAAGCCCGATCTGTCGACCGTTCACCTTACGTTCACATGCCTCAACACAGGTAAGCGATCAGAATTAGCCTATATGATTATAGTGTAGACCTAATGTAATTATGTCACCGTGAAATTTGAAAAAAATGCTGATATTTTTCAAAGTATATTTAAACAGATCACTTAAGAGGACGTCTAGATGAACGTATGGGAAGAATTTATATTATATAAATTTGCTCATTTTTAACTGAAAATGTACAAAAAAATGAGCATTTGTATAATAACTGCCCCCATGCGGCCAGAATTACACTTACAATAATACAGCTGTAGTAATAAGTTATTTACAAGTAGCTATTTATTTGTGTATTTCTTCAATTTTGTACCTACTTGCATGAGGTTTTGCTTGGAAATATCTGACGTAGTGACGTAGTATGTCATTTTACTTTCAGTTTCGAGTTGAATGATCAATAGAAACATTTCTGGAATAATTGGCAAGCCCATTATAAAGGAATGAGTAATTATAAAATGCCAATACAAGAACGCAGAATGAAATTCAATATAATTGGAGTTGTTGGAAGTTACCTTAACACATACAATACACTTTGAAACAAAATAATGATGAAACACTGATCTCAAACAGCAGATTTTTCCTGTTTTCTACTAAAGCTTGGAGTTAACAGCTTAGAGCAGTGCTTTTCAATTGGTGGTCAGCGTATCCATTGGACTCTCGAGAGTTCAAAGTGATACTTCATTGATTAAGTACTATATTTTATTACATTATTTAAAATTTAATGTGGTTAGATTTTCAAATTTTGCTTATCGGTTTATGGTAGTTGTTGTGGCATACACTATCATCAGCTGACAAAGTCTTTAGCTGACACAATAAGATAAAACCGGAAAATAGTTACTTTGGAAGAAAATAAACGTCACATAGAAGAAGATTGTGACAGTGCTTAGAGAATTACGATTATGGACAAACCGAAATGAAGACGGTAGTCTCACTAATGTCCCAACACTGGAGAAATATCTGGAGTTCGCTGATGATAAATAGCTACCAGAAATTACAATAACATTACATCTCTGTACTAAATCCTAAAAAGTTATCGGAAAAGGTTTCTTTTCCTTGTAAACAATTGGAAACTTATGAATTGCTATTGTTCCACACATCTTAGTAAACAAATTTAAAATTCTCGAAATTTTCTATACAGGAAAAGTAGGCCTATAGAAATTGGTTCGATGTTGATCAAGATTTTAAATTAAAAGAAGAAAATATTGAACCGAATGTTGAAGGGATTGTTCGGTACGAAAATAAACAGCATTTCTCCCTTGAATTTAGGTCAAGTAGGTCCTGGACATGTCATATTTTTCGCAAAAGTGCAAAATCTCTTAAGTCCTGAGGTCTTTTGCCAACATATTTCGTTCACTTGTAATAGAAGCTAGGAACATTAATTTTTTCTTTTTTTTCCTAATTAAATCATACTGATTTTAATTGTATGACCCTTCTTTACTTTTTAAGGTCCACCCAACATTTTGTACAAAAGCTATTTCAAATACATAAGTATTATTTTATAGTTATCAGAATTTTTAAAAGTAGCGTGTACATTGCATAGGTCGTAGTTTATTGTAAACAGTCCGCAGTTATCACATAATTTAAGATCATTATTTTAATATAATAAGCAATTACGGAGCTCATTTCTGAAGACTTTCTGAGCAAAAACTGCCATATAAACATATGTCCCATTCTCAATTTTTCAGAGTTACACTAATTTGAAGTTGTTAAAAAAACTTTTCTTTAGTTTTAAGGGTAAAAGAATGTTTCAAATAGTAGAATGAACTGTTCTGAAGTATCATTTCTTTAATTGGCTAGTATCATTTCTGAAGCTGAAAATGTGTTATTAACCTTAGTTGTTATGCACAGATTTTTTTTTCCAATGTTTAACTAAAATTACATTATACAAATTACATTATACTTACACGCCTATCACAACAATTGTTACAGATCACACGATTTCTAGCAACTTGATTCTTTACAGTTAAATATTTTTGTACATTAATGTACAGTCTTAAAAATTGTACAAGAATGACGTGATTTATAACAATTGTTGTGATAAATGCGTAAGAAAAAAAATGCAATTTTGTAGTTAAAAATAGAAAAGAAATTCTGTACGAAGCAACTATAGAATTAGCAACACACTTTAAGCTTCAGAATATTAGCCAATTAAAAAGATTATACTTCTGTATAGTTAATTCTTTAATTGTAATATTCTTTTACCTTTAACTCATAAGTGATGCCTTCTTGGTATCACTCGTGAGGTTCAGACCTGTCTTCGGACAGTTGACTAAACAACAACACAACTAAAGACAAAAAGATATTGTGAATTTTTATTAGTAACAACAATGTAATTTATTCGTCACAACAATAATTCCTTTCTACAATTCGCCTTAAACGCTCTCGTCAACAATTGGATTTTCACTCAACTCAGTATTCGTTATAGCACTCCACCGACGACAATGACAATTTACTTGGACTAGTACGAACAACAATGAACTGTTAATCTTAACTAATATTTACAAAGCACTATTTACAAATCAGAACTATCAGTTCTCAGTTCACAGTTCTTCTATCTCAGTCACTCGAGTCCACAGTATCTCGAACCACAGACCTTCAGAGACAGTTCACTGTACTCGAACTCGGGTCCCTCCAACTGCGGTCCACTGCACTCGAACTCAGGTCCCTCCAACTGCGGTCCACTGCACTCGAACTCAGGCCTTCGGATGCTGACGCAGATGCGGACGCACACTCGAGTCGAACTCCGGCACACAAGTCTGGCTTGCTTGCTCTGGCTTTCTCACTGACTGGCTGACTAATCAACTGAAAACTCGAAAACTGCTGTCGTTCCTTCACGTCCGTAATTTATAACCACAGCGACGTAGCCTCGAAGGTTCCACGCGTCTCTAGAGATGGCATTCCAGAAAAAGCCAGAGGCCTCTCCTCTCTACCAGCACCAGATGCGCGCGCACTCTCGCTCCACTCTCTCGCCGCGTTGGCCCTTTCCCCTCTTCGCCGCGCGCCATCACAAAGTGCTCCGCGCGATCTTCTCTCTTGCGGGACGCTGGTCGTGAGTTCGAATCTCACGTCGCTGTCACAATATGTTTTAACAACTTAAAATTAGTGTAAGCTTAATTCTGAAAGTATTTAGAATAGAACACATGTTTATATGACTTTTTGCTAATTTCAATTTTATCATATTCAACTATTATATTTTTACAAAAGCAATGTAGAAAAGAATCATGTATATCTACTGTACGTATTTAGAAATGCTGTTGTTCATGTTGCTGATAATATTAAAATGGATTTGAGGAAGGTGGGATATGACGATAGAGACTGGATTAATCTTGCACAAGATAGGGACCGATGACGGGCTTATGTGAGGGCGGCGATGAACCTCCGAGTTCCTTAAAAGTCATTTGTAAGTAAGTAAGTTGTTCATGTCACATTTCGTCTACACGTATGACGCCCGCCTACTGTTTGTATATCGCTGATTTCCTATCCCTCTGCAATCAGCAGGTTCCTTCACGATTCACCTTGTCGATCTCCTGGCCGTGTTCTAGCGCATGGCGCCCACAAGTTATTTCAAGGTCATAAAATGTGCTTGCTTTTAACATCGCTGCCTTACAGTGACAGGTGACTGCATTCGTATCTGGATGCGTCACTCCTATTCATAAAAAAGGACGTTCTGTGTTATGGTAACATGTAACCGCTGGCAAGTGGGGGTGTTTGGCTTGCGGCGTTTAATTAAACTTGACGATTATGTAAAATTCTGCAAAAAAAAAAAAGTTTCATTTTCTATAAAAAATGATTGCTTCCGTGAACAACACCGCATTCCAGATATAGTGTAATTCAATTGAGGCGGTTAGAAGCAAAGAAGTGTAAGTGGCATTTCTAAAAAAAATTATTTAAGTGCATCCAGGGTAAACTAAAACATTTAAAATTTCAGTGCACATTGCACATTAACATTTAAAATTAACACTTCACGAATTTACAAATGCTTAGTAACTTTTAACCACATTTTATGTAAAGTAACGTAAGTTCATTTACACCCCTTTGCTTCTGACCGCCTCAATTAGAAGTTGCGAAAGGGATGAACCCAGTATGCGTCAGTCATACTGATTGACTTATTACTGCTGGGAATTGAGACAGTTTACATCTCTTATATAAATTACAAATTATGCAAATATTGACGTTATATATATACACAAATACAAATATAATAGGCTGTACAAGCACTAGAAATTTGTCAACCTTATGGAGTCGATGTGAATTTACCGTTGTCTACTCCATTGTGTAATATACTATGTTGTAATGTAACATTCTGTAAATAGACAACTGCATTGTTGATTGTATTAGATAAGTTGTATAGCCTAATTATGTCTAAACACTGTACCTGTGTAATGGAAATAAATTACAGCGTAAAGTTGTTCAAATAGAATAGGTATTGTATCAGATTTGTAGGCATTTCACCGCGAGAACAAGACTTGCAGTACTTGATACAGAAAGAAAAGAATATTCTTTGTGGTAGCCAAGTAACTCAATTTTCTCTACTGAGCAATTCCTTGCAACAAAGAAGTGTGTGACTTTCTAATAAGATGCTGATCTTACCAACAAAATTCTATGTTCACCGTTGATGTAATGGTCGGCTAACGCAGATTTGTCCAGTTGATACAACCTAATCCTAATTTATCGAGCGTGTTCAATACTATGACCTGTTTCACCTTATTATAAACTTTCCCAGATTCGCATAGATTTTGTAAATTTTCCGGAAGTTTTAGTCCTATACCGTTGTTCATGGGTTTCAGAAAATTGTTTATTTTCTTAGAGGAACGGAAATGGCACTATTCCGATTCGTGATGGATTTGACGCACGGAATTAATACCCGAAGAATAAGATTTTCCTTTAGCTTCGTTTTTTTCCACCCCTTTATTTAATTAACTCGAGTAATCGTTTTCACGAAAATTTTCCTTTAAAAACTGAAGTTCGGAATCAATGCTGTCTTCATCACAAACGTTCTTGTCCCATTATATCTGCAGTGCCTGGGAAAAGGACATAAGTCAGTTTCCACAAACCTTTTTTGATAATTTATTGACAACTTACACTGGTTTATGTCGATTTGATTTTTTTCTGTATGAATTATTGTAATGGGAGAAATACCTATGTCTCTTTTTCCAAGCGAGCAGATGTTCCGTAAGTTGTCAATACATTATCAAAAAAGGTTTGTGGAAACTGACTTATGTCACTTTTCCCAGGCACTGCAGATTTATTAGTGTCGAAAGAACTGCCTGTTTTTTTAGACGGGTGCTGATATGATGAGGCATTCAAATTTAGGTTGGTATGTGTAGTTTTTGGATAATCCTTTTGTCTCAGTACGCCGTCCGATTTTATGTACGCGTTAATTTACAAAAAGGTTAATAAAACCTTGTGATTCTATTTCCATTGTGAATTGAATGTTCGGATGTTGACTATTGAAATGGTCACGAAATAGATATAGTATGTGTAAATTATAAATGTGTCTAACCTTTTCTAATATAATTTTTTAATTTAAATGGACAGATGAGTCCGGAACAGATTTTCTAATCTGTACTCTTAAGTGTAGAGAATGAGCAAAAAAAGAGTGGAGAATAAATAAATTCACGGAATATAGAATGATTGAACGAACGAATGAATGAATAATAGAATAAAGAATGAATGAAAAATGAGTTGATAAAAAGCAATCTAAATGGTCATATAGAAATATGAATAACGACAGAGACTTGGGATAACACATATATTTTTTAATTCTGTATGATTTTCTTGAAAATATTCCAAGTGACATGGACATTTAATTTTCATATGGGAGGAAATTTCCCAATAAATCTGTTTAAAAATCTATACTTAGAAAACAGATCGTACTTTCGTAGTGAGATTGAAAGAGAGTATCTGCTTATTAGAGCTATTACAACAGGCTATTGCTCATACGGTGACGAATTTGGAAAATTTCGAGCGTTAAATCATAGGCCTATGTCTATTAATGAGTAACTCATACACATTCTTTTCTAAGTGGCAAAATTATCATAACTTTTATTACTTAAACTCGAATATTTCTTCATAAGTTAAATATGCCAACTTACTAACATCACTTGAAACTAACAAACTACTTCTTTTTTTGTCTGTGGTGGCAGGGCTCTTAATTTGCAGTTGTTCGTCCCGACTCTATGAGCGTGGCTCATAGATGTCGATGGTGCCGAGAAGAATACACCACTTATTAATAGAGAAAAATTCGTTCCAGCACCGGGAATCGAACTTAGGATCCTCAGCTTGGCGCGCTGAGTGCTCTTATAATCTGAGCTATTCCGAGACCCGAGCCACAGTGCCGATACAAAGGAGGAGAGTTCGGCCGGCACTGTGGATCGAGTCTCGGCATAGCTCAGATGGTAAGAGCACTCAGCGTGCCAAGCTTAGGGTCCTGAGTTCGATTCCCGGTGCCGGAACGAATTTTTATCCATTAATAAGTATCTGCGTGATGACTACACAAAGTCATTGGTTACACGATATTCAGTAGAGGACGACGAGGTTCTCTAATAAGAATATATATTATATACATCACTTAGTTCGTCAGTGACTATCCAGAGTACACTACAGGCGGTGGGCCTACATTGCTTTCATGATGAATGATAGTAAAGGGAATTCCGTTGAAAGCGTAGGCAGTTCTTAATGTCGTGATATTTGTCCTTGTCTTACATTTTAACGTAAAATTCTGGGATGGACAACTTGCAACACCATCACCCGTAATATTGCTGAAAGAGATAATGATACGTGGGTGTTCTCTTCGTCAGCACGGCCACACTAATAATAGCAAAGCAGGCTCTTGCAATATGTAGATTACTTCGTGTGCTTATATATGAATTAAATGGCAGCAATAATTAAGATGTGCTGTATTAAGATTTGAGAAGATTTCTGCCAGTCTGGTTCGGAGAGGAATAATGGAATGCGACTTAAGTTAGTACTGAGTGCAACGGTTTTTGTTTCTTTTGAACACTTGATGGTATTATATATGAAGCTTCGAGCATAGTATGTTAATCTATCTGCCTTTGATCATTACAGTTTTGACGGGTTCAGTGATAAGATCACTCCAATTGTCATAATAATTGTTGAAGCAATCGAGTTTGTGTGTATTTACGCTTACTGTTTCTTTGAACTTGGCACCTGACATGGAAAACACCATCACAAAACATTGATGTAAACTGGCGAACAAATTGCTATTTCCAACTCCAGGAACACGTCGCTACAAACTGGTGAACCCCTTGGGTTGGCTTTTCAAGAGCCGAACCGGAATTCTTCCATGCACTTAGGCTTCCATTTGTCCATTGTGCGCCTTAAATTCGCGATGATTGTTGAAATCCGACAAGTGATCTGGGTAGCTTTCGTGAATTAGATGCTGACAGGTGAGGCATCCTACTCCGGACTTGAAAAAGACAGGTTCCTTACGAGTACCTGATAAGCCTCAGCGAAGTCCTTCCAGTTGGGTAAGGTTGCCTATATCGCACCAGTTCTCAGTTCGGAACCTTTCCTATCAGCATCGAAAACTCGTACTACCCACAAGGCTTCTTTAATAATCAAACCAACAGCGTAGACCTAATGCTTTAATCTCCAGGGATATGTAATCATTTATCATCAGGAATAAGATGACCGACATGTTGAAAATGAAACTTATAAGTATTTTCAATCAGTTGGAAACTAATAATAACAAAAATCTATAGGTAGCACAAGTTAAAATCGGTATCAAAGCTATTGAGTTTAAAAAAATCTTAACAAAAACCTTACCACAGTCTTTGGTGAATGTGAATTAGATTGCGGTTTGAAGTAAAATTGAAGAGTACAAATTAACTTCCGATGCACAGAGTCTCTATGGCTGAGCCCAGTAAACAAAGAAGTCGTCTCCAATCAGGTGCAGGAACTGGTGTTCAGGCCTCTTCGTGGCCGTCATTAAATATGCACATCTAAGGAAACGATAGGTTACTGCTTTGTATAAATAATGAGGGCTTCTCTTTGAACGGGCCGGGCGGAAGGAGCAGTAGCCTCTCAGCTATCTCCAACTCTTTCGAATTGCACCTCACCTACTGTAGAACACAATCTATGTCATGATCTTCCAGGTATCATCGTCAAGGTAGTAATACAGACTTGAAAGCTTTTGTTAAGCTTAAAATAATGTGCCTATTTTAATAAGTGCTGTTATGTTTAACACTTTGTTAAGCACACACTTGTAATGGCCCTATATATACAGGGTGATTCACGAGGATGTACCGCCACTTACGGAGCTTATTTCTGAAGAAATATTTGAGCAAAAAACTCATATAAACAAATGTTTACAATCTTATGTACTGTTTTGACTTTCACGTTACTTGCTGTACACTCGTTGCTGAAGATAGTCGTCTGTTTACAATCTAGTGTACCGCTTCCAACTTCACGTCACTTGCTATTCAGTCTTTGCTGAAGGCGGTACAGTGTACAGTAAGGTTGAATACATGTTTTCCGAAAAAAACGAAATGTTATTAATTTACGGACCAAGTCCATGGCCACCACGATCGCCGGATATAACTTCTTTTGACTTTTTCGTGTGAGGCCACATGAGGAGTCTTGTTTATGAGACTCCTTTAGGCTTGGAGAAAGAACTGGTGAGACATTTGAAATTTTTATTTTATCATTGTAGCATCGAAACGGTATGTGTCTTGACATGGGTTGACTTTATCTACTAAGTCTCCTCTGCAACCCCTAGAAAGGTGTAATAGGAATTCCGAACCACTCTGTATATGTTTTACATTTTGTTAAAGGTTGTATACCAACGTCAAACACAAATTGCGAAAAAATTATGTTTTGCTATTTAGGTGTGATCTGGAAGTTGAGTAAACATCTTTATTAGTATTCGACTTAATTTTGTCATTATTCTTTGTATTTATGTGCTGTTACAATGTTCTGAATGGAACATTTTTCTCTCCTCTTATGTCTACATTTAACACTTAAAAATATGACATTTTCTTGTTTTTATAGAAAACATCCCTTACCAAATTTTATCTAGAATGAAGCGTGAACATTTTAAAATTTATGTTTTCGGCATGTAATAATTCCAATCAACCGTTTGATGTATTCAAAGGAAGGTAAAAATGGATATGTTTAGTGTTTAGTTATGTGTTTGATGCAGACACTAAATATCTTCGTTAATGAAGTACTCATGTTTAACTACGATCTTTATCAAAAAGAATGAGGCACTTCAATCTGAAATATCAGGTAATACGATCCGATCAGAACCGACTGTAATACTTGACCTCCCTCATAACTAGGGACAATACTTTGTCCCAGGAGGCTACAAGATTAAGTATTCCTGGAGCTGTAAGTCGATGAGCATGTGCATCTAGCAAGCGAAGTATTTGACTGACGGCTCACGCGACTCTTGTTTCGTAAAGTGTAGCAAAACAAATATGAACCACTTTAACAATTACACTAATATTTACAGTTCACAGTACTTACAGTATGTACACCAGAATTCGCTATTTTTATTATTTACACTATGATAAAGAATGTAGGCCTACATTGATCAAACGTTATTTACGCTATTAAGTTTATGCACAGAGTTGAGTTTTGTAATGCAAGGTATTTTATTTCATAAAGGAGAATGGCAATGACCAAGGAAGCTTTTAATAGAAAAAGGAGCATCTTCTGCGGACCTTCAGAAAAAGAACTAAGGAAGAGTTTAGTTAAGTGATTTGTGTGGAGTGTAGCATTGTATAGGGCAGAAATATGGACATTACAACGAAGTGAAGAGAAGCGACTAGAAGCGTTTGAAATCTGGATATCGAGAAGAATGGAACGTGTGATGTGGACAGACAGAATAAGAAATGAAGCTGTGTTGGAAAGAGTGGGTGAAGAAAGAATGATGCTGAAACTGATCAGGAAAAGGAAAATGAATTGGTTGGGTCACTGGTTGAGAAGAAACTGTCCCTAAAGGATGCACTGGAATGAATGGTGAACGGAAGAGGAGTTCGGGGCAGAAGAAGATATCAGATGATAGACGACATTAAGATATATGGATTGTATGCGGAGACAAAGAGGAAGGTATAAAATAGGAAAGACTGGAGAATGCTGAGTTTGTAGTGAAAGACCTGTCCTTGGTCAGAATAATGTGAAGTAATGAATACTGTCGCCTACTTTTGTAAATTATTGTGTACAATTTTGTAAATAATGTTTTATTAATGTAAACCTTCATTCTTTAAAATAGTGTAGAAAGTGAAAATAACGTATTTTATTGTAAAGGACTGTCAGACATTGATTACTTTTAAAAGCCAATTGTCAGAAAGTTGGTTTTCGTCTGTAGGATACGATCTTTCTTCAAATATTACTTTTGTAGAATATTTATTTTTAATATATCAATTTTCCTTCATTATGTTAATCATTCCTTCGATCCAAATTTTATTACTTAACACAAAATTGTAATTGTTTGGCTCTTAGAATTAGCCTACATGTAATTAAATACCTCTACATTTTGCTCTTACTATAGTTATTGTTATTGTAAAAAATAGTAATAATATTAATAATAAAATCATTCTTATTATTCTATTATTTTCTGTATTGATGATATTTATATCTGCTATGTATTTTTTTACTGGTTGTGTGGAAGAGAAAGCCTTATAGCCTTACTTCTCTCAGTACTAGTAAAAATAAAAATGAAGTAAATACATGAAAAAATAATTTAAATTGTAGGAAAGATAATCGTACTATCATTCATTATCAGTTGAATGTATTTTCAACAGTCTTCGTGATCGTTTTGAATCATGAATAGAACGTCTGTGAACAACTAACCTTATAACTCCGTAAGCCTGGGACAAAATACGGTCCCTACTCATAACGTCTTGACTATACACTGTATGCAATTAACTACATTAACTACATTTCTGTGTCCGATCTTCAGTGATAAGGTATGGATAAGAGGAGGTTGGTACGATAGCACACTACGCCATTGTGCTACCTATAAATTTTGACATGAGTGGCGAGAAATTCCCTGAAAACATTCACTGGAGTCTTTACATGTCGTAAATATGAGACGGGTCCCAATCTTCGCTTCCGCTCTGATAGTAGGCATTCTAATGGCTTTTATGGTTCTTAAAAGCCTATCGCCCTCGACCTAGCTCAGACCCAGTAGTTCGAGGATACATTGGTAAGGTGGGAACCGCGGGACGACAGGCCTTGAGAATAAACTCTAGATAGATAGAATATCTTTACGATTGTCTGAGTACTAGTAATATCTTAATCTCCCGTTTACAGCATCACATAATAATACAACAAATTAAGTAGACAGTACACGTCATCCAATCAGCCTCACCGAGGTCTGTCTGTTCTCTTGAGATACTTCGATTAGACGCATGAGTGTTAAATGTTACGACACATGTTATTGCTTTCTTTATTTTGTACTCCACAGAAAAATCATGTGCAGTGAGGCAATATTGATACTGCAACTCGCTATTATAGTAGTCATAATAATTCTTATTCGAACTATGTATAAAAAAACAGTTCAATGCGTTCTACATTACTGTCATACATCTTAATTGAAAAAGAAATAATTACAAATTTATCTACTAAACAATCAAACATCTCACTATCGTTAAATGTATAGTAGGATTTATCTACTCATACTTTTATATCCTTTCTCTATTAATTATTAATATTTATGTCTAATTACCAGGCTTAAGGGGTTAGGTACAGCTTACAGCTGTAAAATTTTGGAAATATTCAACATTTTTTTCCTCCATTACTGTACCTTGTACAATAATGAAAATATTATTTACATTTTTTTTTTCAAAATTCAGTTCATTATGCAGTGATGAAGCGTTTCCCACATAACTAAAAAACTATCCAATATTCTGCAATGAAATTTTTTGTATGCATTTATGCATGTTATATCTACAATAAGGTGCAAGATCACTTCTCTACCTTTGATAGATTGTCTGATAAACAATAAATTCGTTTAAAAAAATAGACAAATATCAGTGTCTTCTTCTAACACAAAATAAAAAAAAATTATTTCTTAAGGAATGTAGTTGAAAGAGCATGATATTGTAAACATGAGTTTCAGCAATAAAATAAAAGAGAGAGAACATTAAAAAGTTAAGAAGTTTATGAGTTATGAGGGAAAAGCTTCATCACTGCACAATGAACTGCCACTATTTTGAATTTTGAAAAAAAAAATTTAAATCGTAAAAATATTTGTTTCATATAGCAGAAGGACAGTGATTTACACATAACAATTTTCATTATTGTACAAGCTACAGTAATGGAGGAAAATAAATGTTGAATATTTCCAAAAACTTTACTGCTGTAAGCTGCACCTAATATGGGGATACGTGACATCCGTACTTCGTGTTTCAAAGCCTTCTCGAGGGAGAGAATTAAGCGCTCTCACTCGCACTTCTTCCCTCTCGGGACGTCTTCTTAAATTGCCCGGGCTATAATATTCTTTGTCAGTATTTTGGAATGGCACCTGCTTGCTATGAGACTAAAAGGCTGGATAAATGCTCGCCTGTCCATCTCATCTCGGTGGCTGATAAGGTTAGTATTTAAATGTAGTTATTATTTAAAATCAATTTGTGTGAACTGATATCAACACAATGACGTGTTGAATGGCGTTGGCCTCCTTCACGGGTGTACTGGTATGGTGTCGTCCTTCAAGAGTGCACTGTTGAATGGCGTCGTCCTCAAAAGGTGCACAGTTAAGTGACGTTATCCTTCAAGGGTGCACAGTTCTTCTTTGAAGGTATACAGGAGTCATTCCACGTCGAATCGCACAAAATTATACAAATTTTGACCTTCATATTTCTGATTGCGTTTATATATTTTTTACCAACTCTATGGGTCTCATAAACCAACAAGTGTATTTTTATTTCCTCCTAAGTCCACATGTTTTTAAAATATTACATGTTAAAATTCGTTAAAAATGTCGCACAATGCAACATTTAAAGCGTCATATTTCTGACGATATTGATGTTAAAATGTTTTTGAAAAATGCATTTAAAAGCTTAAAGTACTGTCTTTTATTAAATATTTACTAACTAATTTTAATATAATTATTTCAAATATTTTTTTTATAATTCAATTTTTAAAACATATACATCAATGTGAAATAGCCCTACAAAAAATCTAAAAAATGCCTACTAGGTGCACTAAAGTATTCTTAATAATTCCAGAAAAAATCAGAATGGGATCTCTAATAGTTTAATGGAAATTTAATTACTTATGACAGAATGTGTAGCGATCGGCGCAGCAGCAGTGGAAGGGAAGCGTTAAAGCGCGCTAAGAGGTTTATCGGCGCTGGATAATTGACTGAACGTTGCAACATTACACCCAGTACGGATCAAGTTACTCGAGGAAACACTGCTAATTTACTTACGTTATCTTCAAATAATTGTACATTATGCTTTTCAAATGTTTCTTTTCATACACATTTTAAATTTTCATTCGCCTACCTTCTTTCTTTGTAAGAAAATTGTTTTACTAAGTCTTCAGTTTTTGACAACGGAATGAAAGAATATAATTTTAATGTACCAGTTATTGGTTTTAGATTATGGTATCTGGCCTGCAAATTTTCAGTGTGGTTTTTGTGCTTATTGAATGGACAAAATATAAATGACACGTTAGAAATGTTTTTTGTGACTAATCAAACAGTTTTTTTTGGTGTTGTTATAGGATCTTGTATAGGCTAACTCTCGTGGCAAGTCTTTTAACAGTATCTGCAATGCCAACTCATGGACCTTTACCATGCGACATTGCAAAGAAATGTCATTCAGCACTAATTCCATAATCGTCTTCATGTAAGCAATTATTTTTAATTTTTTTTTGTATTGTGAACTTGATCCACTGGAAAAGTAGATGATTTTTTTCATATCGTTGAATTCTTGCTTTAAGAAATTGATTGCTTCGGATTGAAAAAAGTGAAAGGGATCGGTGTCATGTTTCATGGTTTCTGAGATGACATTACTTTTGTAACGAATTTCTGTATCTCCTTTGAAATATACTACGAAAGACTTTATTTATTTATTTATTTATTTATTTATTTATTTATTTATTTATTTATTTATTTATTTATTTATTTATTTATTTATTTATTTATTTACTTATTTATTTATTTAAATATACAGAATAAAGAATATAATTACAAATAAGAGAAATAGAAATAAAATAATACAATCAATATAAAAAAAAGGAGATGCAGTAGTATTAACAAAATTTGAGACCGAATGAGCAGCGCTCGTGTTCGGTCACAGTTCAGATATAATATTAATAGGCCTATAAGAGAATATAAAATAAAATAAAGTAGGAAGTAAAATTAAAATTGTACTGTATTGTGGCTTGGCATATGTTCCAATGCACACCTTGTATTGAATCTTGTATTACAAATGAATAATTTTCAGAAAAGTCTGCAATAACTATGTAATTTTCAGGTTGTACTTTCTTTGCATTCCGTCAAAAATAAAATATGGCTGACTTTTGAATGGATGATGATGCATCTGCTACATGAAAAACTTAACATGCTAGGGAGCCTTTTACTTTTGAAACTTTTCACAGGGGTATCGTTTTGTTGTAGGCTATCTTTCTTTTCTTGATAGGGGATTCTATTGACATCAAACTCTTGTTTAATTCCTCAATATTACTGATTTCTAGCACTGTAACCATAGAACTGCTAGAAGAAATACTGGGATAATCACTTTCTCTGTCCGCACTTTCATTTGATTCATGTTTATTAATATCACAAGAACTACCGGCTTCACATAATTTCACCTGACCTATGCGGAAATTGATTGATTTTTACGGAACAAATCACATATTTGCACACTCAAAAACTCCTTTGAATTGAGCTTTATCAATAAGTCGCGACTTACGCATCTTTGTGTACTTTTCTTTTTAAAATCGTGATTAGGAAGGTAAATTGATTTAAACACTTGTTATATATTACGCGATTTTTACCATCACTCATGTTGTATAGAAGTCACGTCACTGCGCGAAATTCAAATCCAAACTGATTATTTTTCTCTCATGCCATCTGTTTACTGCCATAAAGTTTACTGCCTTACCCAGTCTTGCTATCATCAAACACTTGGCTATATTACAGTATAAACTGTGAAGGGCTTCCCCCTGAGCTGACAATAATGAAATAATTTTAGATAAGATATTTACTGTTCCTTAAGGTATTAATCATTTGATGATTAGTATGGTGACATCAGAAGCAACGGGAAATTTCCACGGGCAGCCTTCTAGCCTATGGCTGCAAGCAGTTCATTAGCTGGGCATCGCGAGCGCGTGCATGCCTCCGGAAAATAAATTGTTACAAATGTATGGGTGCCGATCCCATATTTATAAATGCAGTAGTTTACAGATAATACATCAGCGAACAAGTCTATATTTTTTTTCAGATTTTTAACTTGGCTGTTTAATATAGTAATTTTGCTTTGAAAAAGAAATGATTAAAAAAATAGGCCACATTTTAAATTTATTTATGATAGGCCTAAAGTAATAAAAAGTGTTATATTTCGTCTTTCAAATGCGCCAAACCGCAAATCTCAATTATATGTAGACACAAAGTTCCAAGCGAGTTTATGTAACAGTGCGCGCATAATTTGCGTAACTTCAAATATTCATAACTACACAAATAATTAATAATTGTGAAAATAAAAAAATACGGGTCTCCTTATTTGATGTCTGGAATTCATGAAAAAAAAAATTCGACCATTTCCGAGAAGGTCGTGTTTAATTGATGTGCGATTTGACGTGGAATGACTCACAGTTGAATTGCGTTGTCATTCCATGGTTCCCATGCAGCACTATGCCTCTCGACTGCGCAGCTGCCACCCGCCCTTTTCACACTGGGACACCGGTGACGGTCACCAGTGATGTTCACTGATAGAAATATATTCGTTTGAATTGGAGCATTCATACCGGAACTCTGCAGATCCTGACCCAGTCACTTGGCGCGACAGTGTCTCACCCTCTCCACATGTGACGGACAAAGTCACTGTGCCCAGACCAGTCACTACCCGACATTCATTTCTTTGAATTGGAGTGTTCACACAGCTTACAGATTCAGTATTCGAGCACAGTGAACTAGACATAATCCAGCCATGAGTTTAATTTGATTAACACAGAAGATTTTATAAGCGAAGTAGAAAGTTGACCTGTTATTTGGAATGTCAAAAACGATGACTATAGTAATAAAGTAATGAAAACGAATGCTTGGCAGGAAATTATAGCTAAGTTTGAGCCTGATTTCAATGAGAAGTGCATGGATAAAAGAAACAAAATTGGTAAGTTGCATATTTTCTTTTCCACTGTAAAGAATTCTAAATTACATTTCATGTGATGCTAAGTAACGAATGTGGCAATATGGTTTGCAATTGTTACCATACTAATTTACAATGGAAAGGTATATTTAACAATATATAACATTTACCATTGAACTATACACATCACAAATATGATGATAGGAAAAAGAAACTTAAATGAAGTATTGAGATATAGGAACCGCAATGTTCACATAACATTTGTAGAAATCTTTGTTATACTTTCCAACAGCACATGAAGAGCAATGATGAACTTACCAGTGACATTGCATAATATTTTAAGATATGTAATATACTACTACCAGTTCAAATTTGTCATATGCTGAAAATAGAAAATAATATTACAGTACTTTAAAGAAAGAGCAAGTTTTTCATCTGGTGGGATAGCTTTCCTTAGTGTCGTGTCCATTCCTGTGATTTCCTCTTTCATATTTTCTATTAAGTTCATGAAATGAAGTTTTTGACATTGGGATACTGAAAAAATGTCCTGTCATCTTGTCTCTGGTCGTCATACAGAGTGTAAAACGAGCCTTTTTCCAGCCAATCACGTAGCAGTGAATGTGTAATAAACGTTTTCTCCTCCTCCTCCTGTTCAAAAGCAGTATCAACAAAAGGTCCTCCTCGCTCGAATCCATTTCACTAACTAATCACAAATTGTTTTATCAGAAGCTACTAATTAATCAGTTGGCAATACTAGCTATGTTCGACACCAGTGATCCACGAGTGTCCACTGCAATCATGGGTTACTGTCACCCGTGTCCCAGTGTGAAAAGGGCCTAAGTCGGAAATTGGAGGGCTCGAGTCTCCATGTGGAGTTCATTTTTTAAATTGTAATTGCTATCCACCTTTAAATTAATTGATTAATTTTCATTGAAACATTAATTGACATATTATTTACTTAATAGTCTATTTTGTAATAAATCTATTTTCATGGAAATATTAATCCACATAGGGGCTACTTTACTCTATATTTTTAATCAGTTATTGAATTAATTCATTTTCATCTAAATATTAACGCACATAGGGTCTACTTTATTTTATATTTGGTATTTTTAAACTAATTACTTCATTAATTTTCACTTAAATTAATACACACAGGATTTACTTTGGCAAGCCAAGTGAAATTGCATGACGACGGGTAGAACGTTTAGAACAGGAGTTGTCAGCACCTTGGGGCTAGCGTCTCTTGCCCGCAGAGAACACAGTGCACCATGATGCACTCGTAGCTGCTAGCGGGTATGCTCTCTACCTCTTCCTGCTGCACGACGGCACTGCTTACACTTTGCAAATTTCAGCGAGTGCTGACGACCACTGGTTTAGAACTACGCATCATAGCAACTCTTACGACGTTGATGTTTTTCGGGGTACGTGCAGATCTTTGCTTACCTGCAGACCTCTTCTCTAACGCAGAACCAGTTACTTCAAAGTTCTGAATCCAGATTTTTATTGCATGGGCTGATGGTATCGGATCATTGCGATGGATATTGTAATGACGTCGAAATAGCCGTTGTGCAGCAAAGAAACTATCATTATTTTTGTAATATGCCTTAATAGCAAAAGCACGTTGTTCACCTGCCCAACGATCCATTATAAACAAATGCTATAGAATGAAGAATAGATTGTTGCATATAACAATTAAAATAACCGACAATGTATGCATGTTTGAGGTTGGGAGACAGTAAGTCCGTGAAATAAGCAAATACAATTTGTAAAGTAAATCCCATGTGTAAGAATTAAAGTTTGAAAGAATATCAATAATATAAAGTAAAGTAAAAACTTCTGAAAGAAGGAACGTTTGGTGACATTTGAGTAGTTTAATATCAAAGATGGACATCTGTCATCTCCATAGTTTTGATCTACAGGCACTTTTTTGTTTCACAATGTTCTTTGTAATATTTTAACACAATTTATTTTGTAAATGTAGTGTTAGAGTTTGCTAGAGTTTGCATATGGTTTCACCATAACTGAAAAGAGCATGAAAAATTGTATAAGAATCCACATCTATCTAAATTTCGATCTGAGGGTCAGATGTCCGCCTTTGATATTAAGCTACTCATTTATCTGTAGTATAGTTTCTTCTTCTGCTAACAACGACATATCATCAGCAAATCTTATGCACTTTATTCTTCTTTCTCCTACTATCACCCCTCCCATGTTCTGAAAACAGTTCTTCACTAAATTCTCCAAGTAGATGTTGAACAGGGTAGCTGATAAAGGGCATCCTTGACGTACTCCTCTCCCTGTTTCGCTTCCTACTAACATTTCTTCATTTATCCTAACTTTATCTCGTTTCATACAAATATTACTGAACAGTCTTCTCTCTTTTCAGTCCACACCTATTTTCTTCAGGATTTCCAACAGTTTATTCCGATCCACTCTGTCGAACGCGTTAACAATCATTTAGCATAAAATTTAAGTTGTGAACCACGCAATGTAATTAGTAGGGGGCGGAGTTTTGCATATTTGCATGTTTTATTTCCTTAGTTGCAAATCATATGCTACTAATATATAAATGAGTTTCAAGTTATTTGCAACTACTCCTAAATATCAAGATTTTACAGTGCATGTTTATGCGTATTTAAGTGATTAATGCGTATTTCAGCTTTTAGCGCATATAAAAGCATATTTTGTTATTGACATAATTAGGACCATTAAATTCAGACGTTTGAGATGGGCAGGGCATGTAGCACGTATGGGCGAATCTAGAAATGCATATAGGGTGCTAATTGGGAGGCCGGAGGGAAAAAGATCTTTGGGGAGGCCGAGACGTAGATGGGAGGATAATATTAAAATGGATTTGAGGGAGGTGAGATATTATGATAGAGATAAGATTAATTTTGCACAAGATAGAGATAGATGGCAGGCTTATGTGAGGGCGGCAATGAACCTCCGGGTTGCTTAAAAACCATAAGTAAATAAGTGAGTTAAGCATTCTAGAGCTTAAATCAAGATTGAGAACATGGAAAATCAATAAATATAGAATGCAAAAGAAACGAAGAATTGAAACACATTATACGAGTAGTTATATTTTATTTATTGCAATATGACAACATACAGACAGTGCATCGTTATCAGCGAATCATTGTGGGCAATTCCGCGGCAATAAAAAAAACCGTCTGATGTTGAAAAGAGTTTTTCATCATTTAAAAAGATTATTGTATTTAGATAATATAGCTTGTTGCCTAACAATTTAGAAGAATATGCAAATCCAGCAGAAATAGAATGAAGTTCTGTCTCAGTATATATATATATATCAACAATTGCAAATTGTTTAAAATCGAAAAGTTATTTTAATCAATTAATTTAGCAGCGCATATTTTGTTATTTTTAGTGCATATACAGAATGTTAAAAAGTGTTCAATATTTTAGGAGGTGATAGTATGTATCAAAACAAGAAAAAATGTATAATAAACATGGGTCCTACAACACATACTTTCTGAGATCTGAACACTTGTTCATAGGAGATGCTCAATGTGACGTCCATTTATGGCAGTGCATTTTCTGCCGTAGAATACAGCAGGCTACCATATAATCATACCGTAGTTGACACCCCTGGCACGGAATACTGATACGTCTCAAGGAATACTGAAAAGAAAAGTTTCGTTGCAGATATGAGTAGGGTTTGTGAATTTTGGTAATCAGCATGTCTGGCTGATGAAAATTCCCATGCACTTGAAGATACAAGGCATCAGCACCGATTCTCAATCAACGTATGGGCAGGCGTTCTTGGCGATAGATTAAGGACCATACGTGCTACCACAGAGATTAATTGGGGCTCGTTATCAGGACTTTCTTATTAACGTATTGCCTATCTTGCTGAAGTATGTGCCATGTAAGCAAAGACTACAAATGTGGTTCATACATGATGGCACACCAGCACATTTTTTCCGCAATGAGCGTGAACACCTGACGTTGACATTTCAGGACCGCTGGATTGATTGGGGAGGCTCCACACCTTGACCTGCTCGTTCCTCAAATCTAAATCTCCTAGACTTTTGGTTATCAAGAACAAACAGGTCAATTTCAAAGAGTGCGTGATCCTTACGCCGAAGGGCAGAGGAATGCATTGCCATGAATTGACGTCACATTGAGTACCTCCTATGAACAGGTGTTCAGATCTCAGAAAGTATGTGTTATAGGACCCATGTTTATTAGACATTTTTTCTTGTTTTGATGCATACTAGCACCTCCTAAAATATTGGATACTTTTTTAACACCCTGTATACTGGTTTTTAAGTGCATACGTTCATGTATATTTTTCTGTTTTTAATGCATATGAGTCCTCCCTAGTAATTACATGCTCTTTGTAGTCTTACACCCACGTTTCGCTTTCATATACGTAATTATAACTGAAATTATAACTGTGACCTTCCAATATAACATTCACATCATCGATACACAATACGATTTCTGGTTATATACATTGAAACTGAACAGTAAAATGTTGTAAGCCTGCAATTAAGTTGAAGTAGAGTTGAATCGCGAAGTTAATGCACTCATCTGCATGTGTTATTGTTGTAGTAATTAAGCATGTGAGAAAGACGCAGGTGCATCAACGAACATTCAGACTTCTCCAACAGATGACAAATCCCGCCCGCATCAAGTCTGCACTGTCAAGATTACAGCACTTTTCATTATAAATTTACTCATTCTACTGAAAAATTGGGGCAGGAAATTTGCAACCATTACTAACAGCTCATGAATTAAATGCAGACTTTGTGTTCAGGTAAGAAGGATTTTACTCGCCGAGAATGCTTGTGGCTCCGCAAGATTTTGATAAACACATTAAATTCGCAGTAACTTATGTCAATTTTAGACTTATTCCCTGTTTAAATATATTTAAAGGATATCCAAAAAAAATTGCAGTTTCAATTTTGTTTTAAATTTAGTTGTCTTTGGTGGCCAAGGTTAAAATACTTCCCCGAACATCCGAGCTACGCCGACCAAAATACGACGCAGAGAGACGGAAATTTAGAAGTGCCGATAATAAAAATCATTAGCATAGATTTATTTCTTCGTAAAGGAAGAAAAGTCTAGACTAGACTGTTTACTATATTCCTAAACGAGAGGGCTTTACAAATATTTTTTACTTGGTTTATTTTACGACGCTTTGTTAACTGCTATGGTTATCTATCATCTGAATGAGATGAGGTGATAATGCCAGAGAAATGAGTCGAGGATCCAGCGTCGAAAGATACCCAGCGTTTTCTCTTTATAGGTTGAGGGGAAAACCCGGAAAAACCTCAACCATGTAAATTCTCCCAACCAGGATTTAAACCTGGGCCCGTTGGTTTCACGGTCAGACATTCTAACCGTTACTTCACAGCAGTGGGCTGTAAAAATATTATTACACGTGTCTTACTCGCTTAAAAATAGGATGTTTGTCCGTTTCAAATGTTATATTATTTGTTGTCACATATGAAGTCCAAAGTATTTGTTCATTATGTTCATAAAAACAATGTAAGACGACGCATGTACATACATACATACATACATACATACATACATACATACATACATACATACATACCTATCTACCTACCTACCTACCTAGAGAGGAACTTAAAAAAATCATAGATCTACAGTAAAACGTGGAGGTAGGTCTGTAATGGTATGGATGTGTACGGGAGCTTCCGGTGTTGGAAAACTGCACTTCATAGATGGTACTATGGATAAAGAAATGTATTTTGGCATTCTAAGAGAAAACCTAATAATAATAATAATAATAATAATAATAATAATAATAATATATTTATTTAATCTGGCAGAGCTAAGGCCAGTAGGCCTTCTCTTTCGCCCAGCCAGACTCTAATTCTAATTGAATACAATTGCTTACATAATTATTACATTAATATCTAGACCATAAGATGACACGAAAGTAAATAATGAAAGTTGGATAAGTAATGTTAGTGTGACAATAATAAACATTGGTAAGAAATAGTTATAATAATAATAATAATAATAATAATAATAATAATAATAATAATAATAATTTATTTATTTATTTTATTTATTATTAATATTTGTGTGCTGAACAACAGCCAGAGGCCAATTATAGTTCAGCACAATACACAAACAGAAGATACAAAGGTGCAAAAACAAATAAATAATATCTTTAATAAACAAAAACATACATAAATAAAATTGATAACAAGAACAGTAAATATTAATAATCAAAACGAAACTATACCTTAAAAGGATCTAAATTGTGCCCATGCAAATTGGCATATTTTATGGATCTACAGACTGGAGAAAGTGATTTTGAATTTCTGTTATAAAAATTTTTTTGAAATCTTAAACCTTTTGTAGGTATACGAAGGCTGATGTTGTTTATGATAGACTCACAATCAATATCACCATAGATAACTTTGCAAAGAAATTGATAATCAAGGTTTTGACGTCTAGAATAAAGGCTACAACAGTTAAAATATTTACAGGTAATCTCATAGTTAAAGTCAGAGGAACTGGGTATAAATCGAAAATCACATAAGGAAATAAATTTTCTTTGAATATTTTCCAATTTAACCGAATCAGTTGAAATAATGGAATTCCAGGCTACAGATGAATATTCAAGTTTAGATCGGACCAAAATAAAGTATAGAATTATTAGTGACTCTGGAGTAGGAAAAGAATAAGTTATAGACCTTATTAAACCAAGCATCCTTATTGAATGATTATAAATATATTGAATATGATCGTGAAAGTATAATTTAGAATCGAGTAATACACCAAGATCTTTAATAGAATTTTTCCTAATAATACAGACGTTATTAAGAGAATAGTTAAATTTTATGGAAGTAGTTTTTCGTGAGTACGAAATGATAAAAGTTTTTGTTTCATTAATTTTCATTCCATTATTGTCAGACCAAAGTTCAATGGAGTTAATATAATTTTGAAGAGTTTGGCAATCGGCAGGACTATTTATTGAGCGAAAGATTTTGAGATCATCAGCAAATAACAGGTAGTTTGAACTTATTCTTTTACATATGTCATCTATAAATAATAAAAATAATAGAGGGCCCAATGTAGATCCTTGGGGAACTCCACATAAACAATTAAATGGGTCCGAGAGAGAATCACCTAGGCGAACACAACATTGTCTATTAGTTAAATAGTTTTCAAACCAGCTCACGTAGTTAGAAGAGAGACCAAAGTTTTCTAATTTATTTATCAAAATATTGTGAGGTACAACATCAAACGCTTTGCTAAAATCGATATAAATTGAGTCAATTTGACCTTGCGTTTCAACAATAGGCATAACAAGATTAAGATAGGATACTAAGTTTGTAGTTGTTGATTTACCTTTAGTAAAACCATGTTGGGCTGAATTAATTTTATTCTTAACATAAAATGAAACATGTTTGTGGATTATTTTTTCAAAAATTTTTGAGAAATTGTTTAATATTGAAATAGGTCTATAATTGGAAACAACATTTTTTTTACCATTCTTAAAGATAGGAATAATGGATGCTTCTTTCCAAAGCATAGGGTATGTACCGGTTAATAAACTTAAATTAAATATAAAAGTTAAAACAGGTATTAGAATAATAGAACATCCCTTAATAATAAAATTAGGAATGCCATCAGTGCCCTTGGATTTATTAGGTTTAAGCTTTTTTATGGCTAATGAAACGTCATCAACTGTAATTTTAGGTAAGGATAAGAAGTCAGTAGAATTATAATCCAACAAACAGAGATTAGAATTAGGCTGTTTTTGAATCGATTTAAATTGATTAGCAAATTGATTAGCAATTTCTTTCTGATCAGTAATGTGAACCCCATTTATTAATAATTCGGTGGGGTAATTATTGGATTTTCGAAAAGATTCTACATATTTCCAAAATTTCTTAGGTTCATTCTTCAAATTTTCATCAATGAATTGTAACCATTTAAATTTATCATATTTAATCATAGCTTTAACTTGTTTTCTGTAATTGGAAAAAATTTGATAATGATGATCAGTTTTGAATTTCTTAAAATTTCTATGTGCTTTGT
Organism: Periplaneta americana; assembly: GCF_040183065.1. Classification (NCBI taxonomy): domain Eukaryota; kingdom Metazoa; phylum Arthropoda; class Insecta; order Blattodea; family Blattidae; genus Periplaneta; species Periplaneta americana. The sequence continues at coordinate 47,625,243 of NC_091125.1, read as the reverse complement.
TCTTTTTCTTAATAAGTATACGCAAGCTATTTGAAAACCATTTAGGATAGTGCGATTTTTTTACGAAGGTGACAGGAACAGCAAGAGATATAGCATTTTTCATAATTTGAGATAAAGTATTAGTAGCAACGTTAACATCAGTAGCCTGATATATGGAATTCCAATCATGATTGTATAGAGTGGAATAGAGTTTCAAGTAATCACCTTGAGAATAATTAATGAAGGTACTAGATGGGCAGTGATCAGGTAGCGGCAAATAACCTCAAGATTAATGGAGATAGATGGATGATAAAAGTCCTCCAAAACTAGAGAATGATTGGCTAGTTCTACTGTACTGTTAATGATATTAGTAAAGACAAGATCAAGTAGATTTTTACTTGAAACAGTAAAATTAATTTGGTTTAATCCCAGAAGGCAAGACGAGGAATATAAATCACCGGACTTAATTTTAGAGCAGTAATGAGTATCATTAAGATTAAAACCAGTTGACCAATCCATGCCAGGACAATTGAAATCGCCAATAATTACTATTCTAAAATTATGAGTGTCAAGGTTTTTTTTCAAGAAAATTGAGGTAAGATTTTAAGTGATTATGACCGAAATCAGGTGGGAAGTAATGATTTCCAATTAATAAATTAATACTGTCAGCCATTTTAATTTCAATCCAAACACATTCATTAATAATTTCTAAATCATATCGCCGACACGTAAAAGGTAACTGGTTGTTAATCGCTGTTAGAACACCCCCACCTCTTTTTTTATTGGTGTTCTCGTAGGTTCTGTCTGCACGAAACACAGTATAATTGTTAGGGAATAAATTTGTATTTAATACTGATTGATCATGTTTCAGTAAGACAGATAATGATATCATTATTACTTACTACATTTTGAAAAATTTCATCAATTTTTGTATTAAGACCACGAACATTTTGGTAAAATATCTCAAGATGATTATTAGAACTGTGCATTGAGAATTAGAGAATAATATTAAGAGGCATTAACCCTAGAATCAACAGAAGTACCTGGTGGAGCAAAATACTGCTCAGGTTTAAGTTTACCAAAAAAGGGTGCAATGAGGCATCCAGCAGGCCAAACATCAGAATTATTAATTAACTCGAAATCCCTCTCATCAACTGAGATGTGGAAAGAGGAATACGATTGGTATTTAGTTTTAAATTCGGTTATTAAGAGAGACCTTAATTTAAGTTGATTAAAGAGTGAATCCTTAATATTATTCTCGTTCACATTATGACTAAGTCTAGAAACAAAAAGTGATTTGGTTCTGATTCTCTCTGGAGCCATTTCTAAGTTGCTATTAGTTAGAATGCCAACTTTAGGATCTCGTTTCTTAAATTTTTTACGGGTTACCGTTTGAAAACCATCAGAGTCAACGTTATTTGATAACGCAACAATGCTATCATCTGAGCGTACGACAGCAGAGGTTACCTCATTACCAGGGAACGGATTTATATGGACTAAAAATATATGAAATATGTAAATATATATGTAGTTATTTTTACCAAAATATGGAATTAAATATGGATTTTTACCAAAATATGGAATTAAATATGGACTTAAAATTATAAAAAAATGACTATGTACGTTAAATATTGGTACATTTTAATCAAACTAAACAAAAAATATAATGGACGTACCTTATCTTCCAATGTAGTTTCAACAAAACACAATTTTTATTGTCTGTTACCATAACAATAGGTTACAAACATTTCTTTCAAGTGCTGAAAAGTGAATCTTCTTCTATTGTCTCTGAGGATAGATTTATACTGACTAAAAGAGCGTTCGACGTCACAAGAAGTAACTGGTACATAATTCAATTTCACAATGTCTGCTGGGGATAAGTCCAAGTTAATCTTCACTGTTGATTCACCACTCATCACAGCAACAACCTTTTGTAGTTCTTCATATCCAGGGTTTTTTTAAAGTACAGTGTCCACCTTAGCTCTTACTGCATCTGCAACTTTACCTCTACCACGATTCAGTTGTTCCACAGTACTATTTATAATTTCAAAACTTTCAGATAGTGAAAGGTGCCTATTTTGGAGACTTTTGAGCGTTTTTATGATGCATGAAAATGTATGCTGAATGTGAGCTAAGTCATTCTTCACACTTATGTCACAGGTAACTGTTTTCGCAGTATCAATTGAGACTGCATCTTCAGAGTCCAATGCAAGGAGAACATTGTTAATAGAGTCTATATGTTCGGCATAATATTCAACTGCTTCTAGCCATGTACCCCATCTAGTTAAAATTGGCTTTGGTGGCAATGGAATTTCAGGGTACATTTCTTTCAACACGTTAACTCTACTGGGAGCTTTGAGAAATACTTTTTTCACTGATGAAATCAACAAATCTACTTTAGGGAAATTGTCTCTGACCACTTCTGCCACACGATGAAATGCATGCGCCACACAAGTAAAATGAGTCAATTTAGGATATACAACAGATAATGCTTGTCCAGCTTTGACCATATAAGGGGCAGCATCGCTAATAAAGAATAACACATTATCGTACATAATACCCTTTGGCCACAGGATACCCATAGCTTCGTTGAACAGTTTAACTATAGTTTTGTTATTGCACTTTTCTAGAACATCACAATGTAAAAGAATTCGTTCAGAATATTGTTCACTTAACAAACCGATAACTACATTACCAACAAGTCTACCTTCTTTGTCGGGAGTCTCATCAATGGAAACCCAAATTGAACTATCTTTAATTTCATCTCTTATCTTCTGTATTGTCTCATCGTAGATGGATGGAGCATACGTCTTCCTAAGTGTTGACTCATCCGGGATTGTATGTTGAGTATATTTTTCAAGGAATTCCCTGAAGACCTTATTCTTTAGTTTGTAGAGAGGAATATCAGCAGAGATGAGAGAACGGCACAGGTCGATGTTAAACTCAGATCTTACATTCGATGTTGTTGGTTGTGTTAAAAACAATTGTCTCTGCTTGGAATTTAGTTGTTTGTTGGCCTGATGTTTACTAGTTGTAATGTGTTGTTGCACCAGGAACTTTTGTGTAGATGATACTGCACACTGACACAAATTACAAAATAATATTTTATTGTCAGTTGATAAACCATCTTCTTTAAATTCTGAAATGTAACTTGTTAGTTTTGATTTTAAATTGACTGAATGACGTACTTTTGGCATATTTACCGTCTTTATAGTATGATTTACAAAACTGAACCTATGTGTACTCTGACTGGCATTTAACTGTTGAGCTGCACAACTGAAGTCTGTTAAAAATTTTAAATTAAATTAATACAGTTTTGTAACTTACTTTCCCATTGTTGATAGGACTGCTAATTTTCAAATAACTCTGATGTTAAAGGGATTACTGAACATGTGTTTAAATCTCTATTGTTGAAATGTATTTTTAAAAGTTAATGGAATTTTGTTTTGTTTTATTGTTAAACCTAATATAATATGGACTGTTTTATATGAAATATGGAAAATATATGGAAATTAACGAAAATATGTACTAAACTCTAAAATATGGAAAAATATGGAAAATAAAAGTAGGATTTTTCAACCCTACACATTGTGAAACATAAAGATAATGCAAAATATAAATTATATTAGCTTTATAAGTAAATATGTATTTACATATAAATCCTTTCCCTGCTCATTACTGTTATGTTGAGTAAGAGGAAATGAAGTATTTGGTGCTGACTTAGCATGATTGCGAGATTTTACAGTGTCAGACAAAACACTGCTGAAGGATTTCGTAACAGTAATAATAATAGTAAAAGTAATAATAATAATAATATAATAATAATAATAATAATAATAATAATAATAATAATGAGATAATTTAGATATTTATCTGTGATATAAATAACCATTAAACATTGAGAAACCTCAAACAGCTATTATTGTTAACAAGAATTGTTAGAAAAATATTTCGTTGGCCTACTCTTAAATTGGTTTGATGTCTGATAGTCCCTCACATTACTCGGCAGAGAATTCCAAAGCCGAGGAACAGCCACAGTGAAAGAAGATGAATATGAGGATGTTCGGTGGGAGGGAATGGATAATGTTGAGGAGTGTTGTGATCGTGTGTCTAGGTTATGATGGGTGGATAAATTTTGAAAATGAGACGCAAGATAGACAGGAATGGAAAAATGCAATATGTGAAAGAGGAGGGAAAGACAGTGGATTTTTCTACGATCTTCTAGACAGAGCCAGGACAACATTTCGAGGGATGGTGTTACGTGATCAGCCCGGCGAATATTGCAGACGAAACGGACGCACATATTATGAACACGTTGTAGTCTCTGCGCCGAAGTAAAGCTTAGGTCAGTAAGCAGAATATCACAGTAATCGAAGTGGGGCATCACGAGTGTTTGCACTAACATTTTTTCATGGAAAAGGGTAGAAAATTCTTCAATCGCCTAAACGAGTGGATTAATGAGAATACTTTTTTGCAGGTTTCTGCAACTTGAATGTCAAAGCCATGTGCAGAAAAATTGGGCCTTCAGGATTATTTCACATTTTAGCAAGACAATGATCCGAAGTATAAGGCCCATAAAGTACGCATGCGACTGCTCTATAATTACCCCCCCCCCATTTACTGGATACTCCTCCATAGTCTCCACACATAAATATAATTGAAAATTGGTGAAGTTTGGTGAAAGAAAATGTCCGAAAACATCATATATCCAACAGAAATGACCTTAAGAAGCTTTCCAAATAGAATAGAACAATATTGAAACTTCCTATTGTGTAAAGTTGGTCCGTTCCATCCCAAGTAGGCTGAAGAATATTAAAACAAATGGTGGTCGTCATACACAATATTAATTGTCATTAAAATATCTTTAAAATCCTAAGAAGTAAAGACTGTACCATTTTCATTGTGAGCACAAAAATGACTAAGAAATATTGTTTATTTTTCTGTTACTTATATATAGTTTATTTTGGCATTGTTTGTGTATAAAATATGTATTATGAAAAAACCTAAATTTGAACTTCAAATGTAAACAAATCATTTATTACATGAAGAATTATAAAATAATAAATATATTTGCAGGAAGAGCAAGAGATTATCATGACAGTCTATACCATACTGACTCAAAGTATGCACAGTAAGAGGCACAATAAAGAAGTTATTCATCAGATACTTACTATGAAGTACTAACTCTCGGAAAATTTGTATTATGTGTTGCTCAAACAAATATGAATGCGTCCTGGAAAATAGTTATATAAAACTTACTTTGCTGAAGGAATTGTCATGGACCATACATTGCGAACAACAGACAGTGTTTATGAACCAGATTTAACCTTTGCTAATTAAGTGTTAAAGTAGTACCCAAGGTCATAATGAAAAGCATCACAGAAAATAAGAGAAATGTACTCGTACATAATTCTAACAGAAAATATAAGAGGATGTGCAATTTAAAGAGATTAGGATTGTCTCTGTTGTCACATCTACAAACATAACACAGTCCCCGTGAAACGGCTTGTAAGAACTCGACCCACACGGAAATACAGAAGGGAGCGATGTTCTTCATCTACCTACAGCATAGTGCTACAGTTCTGGAAATGAATGGTACAGTACACAGCATTGTTTCTCAACCGCCGGGCCGCGGACCGGTAGTGGGCCGCAAGATATTCCCCTGGAATTTGTCATTTTACTCTTCTAAGCATTTTTGACGGATGAATATTTTATAGTGGAGAGAATAATCTTTGTAATTGTCTCGAAGAGCGTAAGTCCCGGAGTCTCTGAATTCTAGATTCTAAAATCTAACTAAATAACATCTTATTATTGTAATGTACCGAAGTACGTATGATATTTCCGTGCAGCAATTCTGCATTATTATATGATGAAGGATGGGTGGAGCGGAGAAAAATTCTCTCCGGCACAGGGACTCGATCCCGGAATTTCAGCTCTACGTGCTGACTAAGCCACACCGGATCCCAATTTCGATGCCGGATTGAATCCTCTCAGTTTAAGTTCCACTTCCTAGATTTTTTATTGGATTATTTTACGACGCTGTACCAACATCTAGGTTATATAGCGTCTGAATGAAATGAAGGTGATAATGCCGGTGAAATGAGTCCGGGTTCCAGCACCGAAAGTTACCCAGCATTTGCTCGTATGGGGTTGAGGGAAAACCCCGGAAAAAACCTCAACCAGGTAACTTGCCCCGACAGGGATTCGAACCCGGGCCACCTGGTTTCGCGGCCAGACGCTCTGACCGTTACTCCACAGGCGTGGACACTTCTTAGTTTCCCTTTAGTTGCCAACCCACAAGCACTGTGTCACGGATGTGTGATAGTGGCACAATGTCCAACGCACTAATGTGCAGAGGTGCACTCATTACGAGTGACTAAGTGGCCGGGATCCGACGAAATGAGCGCCGTCTTAAATCACTAAGTGATTTTACGTATATCATATTATTATGATGAAGGATGGGCGGAGCGGAGAAAATTTCTCTTCGGCACCGGGACTCGAACCCGGCTAGCCGTTCTTATTAATTCGTATTAGATTACCTATCGATTCGCTATTCTGGTATATCTTCACATCCTTCATTTTATTGCACACGTTTCATTTCTTTCGAATATTTACGCTTTCAACTGCGGAGATAATTCAACTTTGAAATTCAACGTGAGTGAGAAATGGTCGACAAATTTTGTCTCGAGCCCTATGTCAAGGATAGGATTCTTTCACGTTCCTTAAATTACGACACGGGCATCTCAGCTTTGAATTCTCCCGGAGGAAAACGTTCTAAATATGTTATCGCCCTTCAAAAATCCATCGCTATTTTTTCCCTGGTTTGAACCCTCAAACCTCGGACCCAACAGCTAGGATAGTGACTGCCAAGACAGGCCAAGTAGCTACTTGAGTTACGAGAGATTACTTGGATATTTTTTCTTTCAATAATTTGTCGCTTGTGCATACATTTCATGTGATCTATGTAATAATATTCAAGGAATTTGTAACGATACAGCTTGAACAGATATCAGTTTTTGCGTCTCGTTATATACAGGCTGAATTGCTGGAATGCTCGCCTCCACTGCGGATTCGAACTGAGCCAAAGCCCCTGACAGCAGCTGAAACTGCAAAAGTTGTGTAAACAAAACGGAAGTGGGCGTGGCGTGGGCCTGTTGTGCTTTGTGGTCCGCCACGAGGTCGAATTATTTATGCAACTGCTTGTTGGAACAAGTGGAGCGCTCAATAGCCCGACCACCGGAGGCTATGGCAAAGATTCGAACTCCAGTCTATATACCTTGTAATAAAATTGAGATTCACAAAGAAAAGATTTTGTTTTGATTTTAGTTTCTTTCTACTTCTGCTTCAGAAAATATCGAGAACTGCTTTGAACGTATCTAGGCTATTCCCGGAATATCTGTAAAACTACGTACTGATCAATCCAAAATAAAATGACGAATTTCTAATGGAGAGTTCGCCACTAACTTCTCAGATATTATCCAAATTTCTATTTTTCTGCCTTTTATTTTTCATTAGTTCTTTCTTTATTTCTTTCTTTTAATAAATTTTCTCATTACTTACTTACTTACAAATGGCTTTTAAGGAACCCGAAGGTTCATTGCCGCCCTCACATAAGCCCGCCAGCGGTCCCTATCCTGTGCAAGCTTATTATAGGGATACGTAACAAGCTGTTTTTTTACGGTGATGGGTTGTTAGCCCTTCGCCCAACCCCCAAGCTGGAGGACCACCCCTTATCGGCTGTCCACGACTGCTTATTCAATATATTCGCAGGTACCCTGCATATCTGGAGGCCGTCTCCTCTATCCGCAACCTGAGGACGCGCCATGCCGTGGTGATAGGGACCCACAATACACCTTTCTTATTTTCTTCTGTCGTTCCTTTTCCCGCCCCCCTTTCATAATGTCTTCCTACCCGCCTCTGATTGTTAGTTGTTTCTTCTTTATTTCTTTTTTTTTTTCCTCTCTTTTCATCTTGCTTGTTATATCCTACCAATATTAAGGCAGTTTTCCTTTTTTACCTCATCCCATACTTTCTTTTGACCTTTTTTTTCTTCTCTTCTTACATGAATTTCATGGTAGTTTTCTTCTTTTACTTTTAATTAATTATTTTCTCTTTTTTTCCTCCACTCTTACCTCAGTCTTTTTTCTTTCTTTTGACTACTTTCCACGCTATCTTAACCATTTTACGCTTGGTAGAATTTGATATTTTGCCCATTTATAGAATTTATTTCTTTCACCGCGGGAATCTATGACACACCCTCCTGAGTCCTGACACATTTGTTGTTTTATTTTTAAAGTTAAATATGATTCTATATTTTAAAATAAAGTCACTGACATGAGGAAAAATGCTGAAAAAATTCTGCAGGTTACAGTTACGGCACAAATGCAAGTATATTATATTTTATACTATTCTTCGGGTGTCTGTACATCCAACTTATATCATAATCATGTATGAAGTATCGTATAGTATACTAGCCTATATACTCTCAGGACTCAGGAAGATAAGGTCAATCAGCACTGAGTCCACCTAAGGAAACAAAAGACAAAATTCCTACTCGGAAATAATATCATCTGTTTTAATGTACCGTGATTAATTTCATTTCGCGGAAAAATCTTGCACTAAAGAATGTGATTAATTTACATCATCCCTTTTAACTAAAAAAAAAAAAAACTCGCTAAGTTTATTCTTTCATTATTCCCGGATTTGTATTGAAGTTGTACTATAATACTAACTGCCTTAATATTTTGTAGGATATCCCACTAGGAAATTCCTTTCTTTTAAATGTACTCTCTTCACATTATTATTCCCTCTCAGGTAATAGTAAAAAGCATATAATCATTCTCTGTTGAGGAACAACAGCATTTATTGAAGTAAACAATTTAAGCTAGTTTTAGAAACCTATCTATATCTCAGTGTCGTGTACGGACACTTAACTTCTCGTTGGCTGGCTTTTAGAGCGCCGGACTCGGAATGAATACACGCACGGTCGACCGTGATCCACGCCATGGATAAATATATAACAAAGACGTCATAATAGTATACTAGACTCACACAGAGCGCTGGTGTGCTGTCCAAAATTGAAACCAGTCTGCGCATGTTTACGCCGCCATGCTACTGGTAGAAATAGAGCGGTAAACACGATTGTCATACTTGTCCTTTGTTTTGTCTCGGGTGTTTTTAGTGAATAGTGTGAAAGTAATGGCAATATAATTTTTGAAGATGATATATTATCGCCACGGACTCATGCTTAACATGTCGGCATCATACAATAACGTGCGGTGTGGTTTAAAAAAATAATTTTGCCGACCGATTGTTGCTCTGTAGGTTTCACTCTAAGCGTCACGTTGTCACGTCTACTTTCTCGATAAGAATAAGCACTAGTTTGTTATATTGTTAAATGGCTATTATTATTATTATTATTATTATTATTATTATTATTATTATTATTATTATTTCATATACGAGTACGTTGGCTTTCTTAACTCTTAATAATAACTCTTTAATAATAATTTTTAATCACATACCTTAATGTTCGTCCTCAGCACGAGACATTGCAACCTCGGGTTTAGTCTACGTGGATTAGACAAGTAAGTGTCATTTAATAATAATTGAAGCAGCTTATTGGTTGCATTATTGAAATTGAGGCGAGTGATTGGAGCGGCGACACAAGAAATTGAAAACAATAATACAATTAAATTTCTAAGACCTGCCGAACGCATGAGGCCGCTCAAAGACCTGCCGAATGTTAACCATGAGAGCGCGGCGATAATACCATCCCTGTTTAATTTTCCAAGCTATTTGCAAAAGGTACGATACAATATTATCTCTGTTGTTACAATATCAATATCATTAAAAATCAATCAGTAGTTTACGACAATAAAGAATACTTAATTGTTAGTACAGGTATATCAGACTGTAGAGAAATCCCACTGAGTGAATTATTTAGACTTACACATCAAATGTTAAAACATTAGTGGAAAGATAACTTTTTGTTTTTATTATGTAAATGAATTTATCTGCAAGATAATAAACTTTCATTCAAGATCCATATATGGATAAATAAATATACAGATAATAAATAAATAAATAAATAAATAAATAAATAGCTATAATAGCTAAGCCTCCTTTGTCAATTTATGATTCAGAGTTCACCTATAAATAACTCTTTTACATTTTGCCGGATATATTTTATTAACAAAAGCAAGGAATGGCATCTTATTGATATTGCATATGTGCATAAAAATTATGTACCATCACTCCGCAAGCAATGATAATATATCTATTTTATTTATTTAAAATAAAAATACAATATGTAAAAAATCCACACATAAAAAGTATGTGTTTTTTTATCTTGCATAAAATGATTGTTTAGTTTTTAGGTCTTCACGTTACCTATTGTTTGCAATGTATTAGGTACCGATACTTTTTATAATTGATAGCATTCCCTTTATTAATTGAAGAATGAATTCAATGTAATTTGGCTACCTTCGCATATTATATTTTGCCAGATTACCTATGTCCTGTGGTCTAAAAGTACCGGTAATATAATTTATTTTTGATTCTCTAAAACTTAACAACAAGTCTATACTGATTATCGCATATTTATTTCACTTAGGAATTTGATTATAACAAGAACTTGTGTAATCAAGGTGCATATATTTATATCTTGTGATCTAAGAGTTAATATGTTAATATTATTTTAGATTCTCTGAAACCTAACAATTTGCTGATTATCGTAAAATTATACAATCTATAATGTGTATTGTGTAGGCCTATTTATGGATGTATCAGTATGTTTTCTATAAATTGCTGCATACGTATTTTCTTTTCTTTAATGTTCTAACACATATCAATGAAACTTTGAATATGTTTATTTCGTTCTAATTTTACGTTAAACGTCGAAAATGGCCATAATATGTCAATTTTAGATCATCACAGCGTTAAACTGCGTGATTTACGCACTGCTATTATTTGTCTGCTCTCCAACAATATGGCGGTAAGCGCAGCGTTCAATTTGCCCCGGTTTCCTCGTTTCGCGCAGCCGAGACTGTAGGGGCTTGATGTATAATAGGATGCGAAACTGCGGTCAGCACCATCTGGCAGTGGGGGGTTGAAATAAGATGATCAGCGCCCAACGTCGTAGGTGGTGAACATTAGAACTACGTGTTGGGTACATTACCCAGAGTTTTCTATTTATCCGTTCGAGATATTGCTCGAGGACTCGACGAGGAGCCAAGATGGCTGACAGAAACTTGCTAATAGGTGAACATAAAGTCATATTACGTGTGTGTATAAGCAGTGCATGTTAAACAGTGATGTTTATGGACGTTGTAAAAATAGTGTTGTTGAATGTATTGTAAAGTAATAGTAATATAATAAATTGAACTATCTAAGTAGTTCTTGCAGATTTTTCAATTGCGCTGTACAATAAATACCCAAAGAATACAATCCCAATTATCTAACCTTTTGCTTTATTTTTTTTGTCTGTGTCTGGTTATATTTTAATTGGGTAGTGTAAAATAGATCGTATCTTTTATCTTCCTGTTGGCTCCGGTAAGAATTTTCAGTAGAAGCTGCTGTGGGAATAAAAATGTAAATGTTTTATTTTAAATTGGGTTAGTTTTGAATATCTATGAGGGTGGGAGGGAATACTTTCAGCACAGTTTAACATTTTTGTCTCCAGGTGCGCTGCTAAATGCATGGAGTAATTACTCTTTTCGCCACTTGGTGCGCTGCTAGATGTAATAACGCCCCTCCCTCTAACAGGTGGCAGCAAGATCATTTTCTACAACAGCGCCTCTAGTATGTGTTACGGGAAACTCGGTAAGTTTCGCATCCTATTATATATTCATCCATGTCCATGCACTTAGCCACGCTTTGAGCCATTGCGCGGCCTTTATGTGATAATTGTTCCAAGTCCGACAGGTGGCCCGGGTGACATTCGTGAATCCGATATTGACAGGCGCGGCATCCTGTACGCCAGATGAGTATCTGATAAATGTCAGGGCCTGAGCACGAAGCCCTTAAATCCTATATTAGCATCCGAGATCCGTACAACTGCCAAGAATCTACCGCAGTCTATTTATAACTGTTGTAGGTGGTAGATGAAATGAGGGTAAGCTAGAGAATGTTGGTGGAAAGAGGGAAATAGAAGTACTACACTTCGAGAAAGATCTCTGCAAAGTCTCCTTTTCTCAGCAAAAATTCAATTATGACCAGGTCGGATCGGGGATCGAACTCGGACCGTCTGAATTGAAGACCAGAGCTTCAGAGCTCAGCTACAGAAGCGGCTACACTTACCGTTCACCTTGCAATTCATAATATTACATTTTGAAAAAATATTTTAAGGGGTTAGGTACAGCTTACAGCAGTAAAATTTTTTGGAAATATTCAACATTTTTTTTCTCCATTACTGTTTCTTGTACAATAATGAAAATTGGTATGTTTAAAATACTGTCTTTCTGCTATATGAAAAAAGATCTTCGATTTAAAAAAAAAATTATATATATATATATATATATATATATATATATACAGTTTCAAAATTCAAAATGTTGGCATTTCATTGTGCAGTGATGAAGCGTTTCCCTCATAACTCATAAACTTGTTAACTTTTTCATGTTCTAACTCTTTTATTTTATTTCTGAAACTGATGTTTACAATACCATGCTCTTTCAACTACATTGCTTAATAAATAATATTTTTTTTATTTTGTGTTAGAAGAAAATACTGATATTTGAACATTTTTAAAATAAAATTATTTTTTATCAGACAATCTATAAAAGATAGAGAAGTGATCTTGCATGATATTGTAGATATGATATGCATAAATGCACACAAAATATTTCATCACAGAATGTTGGATAGTTTTTGAGTTATGTGGAAAACGCTTCATCACTGCTCAATGAATTGAATTTTGAAAGAAAAAAAATGTAAATATGTTTTTAAATTGCAAAAATATTTTTTTCATATAGCAGAAGGACAGTGTTTTACACATACTAATTTTCATTGTTGTACAAGATACAGCAGTGAAGGGAAAAAATGTTGAATATTTCCAAACTTTTACTGCTGTAAGCTGTACCTAACCCTTACATGGAACATCTGTAGACACTGGAAAAGAAGCATGGTCCTCCATACTATTTAACGAGTCATTTTAAGTTGAATACAAAGAAAGAGAATAAAAATTTAATAACACTTAATATGCCGTTACAGCTACCACGCACCGTAGTTACGTGAGCTAATGCTTCGTACTTTTGACTAGTAATACGGAATTCCCACTGGTTCGAGTCCTCGTAAGGGAAGAATTTTGATCATGAAATTTCGACCAGTGTATGGGACCGGTGCTCACCCAGCATCGTGATTAGAGAAATTCTGTTTCGTAAGCCGGCTGTAACAACTGGGGAGAAAATCGTGCTGACCACAGGTAGATGATAGTCTCTTCTGAGGCATATAGACATGAGGTCATCAATCGGCAGGTCTGCTTTGAATCCACATGGGCCAGCGAATATTTAACTTATGACATGGTGTTCTACTGAATGCGTGGTTTTATTGCCAGATCTATTTCGTAGTGCAACTCAAACTGAAAAGAAAGGCACAAATGGTGGCATTTTACTGCTATTCGAAATTTTATATTGAGGTTAAATCGGAGAAAATTCTTTTGTACCGATACACAAGTTTGGATAAGTTTGGGTTTCTTACGGGAAAATTGAGTTGTGGTTTTATGATTATTTCAGTTACTTGAAGGTTCCATTCTCATTAAATTCAGTTCAATTCAATTTATTTGGCCATTAGACATACAGTTTTAGGCTTCGTCAGAATACATTGAAAAATACATAAATACATTTTAAAAAACACTAATAAAAGAAACAGTAAAATTTAAATAATACAATGAAAACATGAAATAATTTGAAACTTTTAAATTAAAGAAAACTAACTAAATTGCAATTGAACTCATTTATTAAAATACAATTTCATACAAATTTGTGTTGAAAAACTCAGCAACAGAATAAAAAGGATTATTTATTATTTAATAACCAATTGTAAAATCTAGTTTTGAAGCTATTGATTGGTAATTTATAATATTGACTTGGGAGCTTATTATATAATTTCATCCCCGTAATTAAAATGTTTGTGTTGCTCTTGTGTAATCTACAATATGGAATATTAATTTGTTCACTATTTCTAATTTTATGATCATGTATATTGGCCACTAATGAGTAATTGTCGATATTTTGTAGAGTGTAAAGTACTAGATCATATATACAAATTTATGATTGTTAAAATCCGTGATCGTCTGAAAAGTGGCCGACAATATTCCAGATAGTTTGATTTACATAAAATTCTAATAGCTTTCTTGAAGCTTCGTATAATCAAAATGGGATTTAAGTATTTCTGAAACGTTGGAAAAGTCATATCGTACAGTTATAAGAACCAAAATCTTTATGCATACCATTCAGAATGAAAGTTTGCAATGTCATATTAAACTTTTGTTGCCGAAAATATGTAATTAACTTCTAAAACTCATTTATCGCATACATTGAAATAATTTTTATATTTTGTTTTCAGATTAAAGTTCGTTTGCGTTGTTATCACAGGAAAATAATGGATAATTAACGTGCGACTAAGGTTTTAGTATTGCTAGATGACGAATGTAAACAGTTGATACACTTTTCCGTGAAAATGTGGATTACTGCAATTGCGTCCTCACTCATCTATAATGTACAGTAAAAGATAACTACTCGTACTTCAGAGCTGTGTGATTAATATTGCAAACCACAATTCACATCCTTCAGTATTAACTGTCGCTGTCCAAACGACCACCAGTCTCTCAGCTGGGTAAACACCGGAACCATTCAATTGAGCCTCTGAAGGGGGAGACTGGGTGGGCGTGTGATCGGTTTCGCAGGAACTTTAGCGACCCAGAACGTGATGTTTACACCAGGCCGGCAAGTACCTCTTGATCTCGACTTTATATTGCCATTTGTCGCTTCGATGACTGCGTTGGTCTCTTAGGAGGATCAGACATAACATAGTAAGAACTAAGAATAGCAATTCCATTCTCTTTCGTTCTTTTACGTCGTATTACCTTCTTCACATCGGCCTCTTTAAATAACAAAGGTGTCGAAAGTAATGCGTATATACTGTCATTCAAGAAGTTTCTTCAGGTATTAATTTTGTTATCCGTAGTGGTTTGCGTATAGCGTATATGGGTGAAAATCTAGTAGAATGCCACTTTAAAATGCGTTGTCTTCTCTTGTCTTGACCAGCAGGTCTTGTTGCTTGTAAATCTTTAGTGTTGATGAAGAATTTGAAAAAAAAAAAAATTGTTTGGAATCTGTTCGAATTTGTCGGACTTTTACGAAGAGGCCACCGGCGTAGCTCAGGCGGTAGCGTGTTTTCCTGCTGATCCAGAGTTTCTCTCGGGCGTGGATTCGATTCCCGCTTGGACTGATTACCTGTTTTCAGCAATTCTAAAGCGAATATCAGGTAATCTATGGCGAATTCTGAGCCTCATCTAGCTATCACCAATCCATCGACGTTAAGTAACCCAGTAGTTGATACAGCGTCGTTACATAACTAAATAAAACAACATTTACAATGATTGTGAATATCTATAACGTTTGTACGCCTGAAAACAGTTTTTGCTTAGTACAGCACTGCTCAAAAAGTGGCATGGGCAAGTAATGACTGGCTTAAAAGAGATTCAGTGAAGAAATACATAGCATCGAATACATAGCACAAGAAAATGAATGCAACCACAACATAATAAAAAAGACAAAACATAATTACAAGAAACATAGAAACACTACACAAACCCAAGAACACAAAAATACATCACACTAACATACGAAAACAAAACGACACACAATATCGAATCTTCATTCGGGAAACCAAATTACAACGTTGCATACAGAGCACAAAACACTCTATAAAAGCACCTCAACATACCCGTACAAACAACACAAACAAACAAATACAACCTAACAAGTATATACAAACTCGCAAGCAAAAGCTGGAGTAACTTCTACATCGGACAGACAGGAAAATCATTTCAAACACTTCACCAAGAACACATGAATCATACAGATTCAAAATCCCTTATATCCACTTTGACAAATTAAAGGATTCTGACAGAAATTGGTGGAAAATAAAGGGAATTTTCAACCTAACAGTGACTTTTAACACACTTTTTGCTTCAAATTTAGTGGCTTTTTTAATTCAAACTATATAAATCATTAGAATTCATTCCTAGCAAGCAACATGTGGGCATAACTCAATTCTGAACAAAATGGTCTTTAGGGGGTTTTGAATCTAGAGGATTCACATCATAGCCATAACCAAATGACACAAAACATCCACATATACAGAACACATCAGAAACACCAACCACAGCTACAGGAATATAGACACAGATATGGGAATTCTACATATACAACCGATAAAAAAAAACAGAAACTGAACACACTAGAACAGTGCGAAATATACAGACACACAAAAAACATACCCAGAACAAATCCTCAATACACAACTGAATTTCAGAACACACACTATTTGACTCCACACTACCTTACACAAACGCACCTCCCAGCAAAACAACTAAAGAAACTGGAAGATGCAAGGACCTCACTAGTTCTGAAGATGGCTGCTAGTAAGTTGAAACTAGTCAACTACTATAGGTATTTACAAACTTAGTTTACATTTAACACGTGACAAGTGATCGTCATACACATATTCCTAAGATCTTACGATCTTCAAAACATTTCGAAGGTTGCACCGCCTTTGTCTTCAGATAAAAAATATCGCTGTTTCTTGTTATGAATTTTACACAGAAACTAATCAAGCTACAATTGAACGAAATCTGTATCAAATGAATTGTTGGCAAACATTGTCTAACACTCTAACATAACGATGTATTTCTCTTTTCAAATTCACAAAACTCTCATTGTTTTAACACATTGCACCTACTTGATCATATAACTAAAGAGGAAAAGTAGGTCAAGATGTTTTGCCTTTATAATGATATTTTCCTTTTTGGTGAAAGACAGTAATATGAACCTCATACGGATTGAAATTTAGATGAAAGTTTGCTGTACTGTACTAGTAAATGACACTGCATTTAGACTGTTCATCAAGTACGTCTCCATTTCCGCTTAACTCAGACTTTACTTAAATACTTGACTATGTAGCCCTATCTTGTTGTTCTCTAAGATTGTTCATCATACTTAAGAGGGAATTTTTTTTTCCAAAAAAGCTTTATATCATGGTTCTAATAAACACGCTACAATATTATGAAGACTAAACTAGATCGGACATTAACACGGAAAGCTTATATACAGAGTAATGTCATTAATTTCAGGGGCTATTCTTTAAGATATTTCAAACAAAAATGTTTAATACAATTTTGCTCGTGTTTGCTTTCTGTTTTGCTTACATTTGTTCGGATCAAATTTCTGTACATTTCAAGGACAAAACTAATTTTTTAAATAACGTATTATCATAATACACTGCTCTCTTAAATTGACTGAGCATATTGGGGGATTAAATAAATTACTTTCCCAAAACACTAAGAAAAGCAATTTTTATCTTGGAAAGGAAGCAAAAACGAGTAAAATAGTACTAAACTTTTTTGTTGAAATATTTCAAAGAATAACCCCTTAAAATTAATGACATTACTTACAGTTCACTCTGTATAAGTAGGCCTACATAGCTTGAAGTGTTGGATTATTTTAGTGAAACAGAAACAGATAAATACAAAAAAAATATTATTCGTCTCTTTTTAACGAATATTAGTCACATATTTTATGGATTAGTGAGTGTGCAACAGTAATAATAATCATCATCCTATTGCTATGAATGTGAGTTTATTTGATGCGTAATATTCTTCTTAGTTTCATTACAAATTATGTTTTTTTTTATTTAAGCAAGTTAAGTTTACATTTGCAATAAACACAAGTACGAAACCTCAATTTCTTCTTTGGTATTTACTTACTTACAAATGGTTTTTAAGGAACCCGGAGGTTCATTGTCGCCGTCACATAATCCCGCCATCGGTCCCTATCCTGAGCAAGATTAACCCAGCTCCTACTATCATATCCCAACTTCCTCAAATCCATTTTGTATTATCCTCCCAGCTAGTCTCGGCCTTCCCAAAGGTCTTTTTCCCTACGGCCTCCCAACTAACACTCTATATGCATGTCTGGATTTGCCCATACGTGCTACATGCCCTACCCATCTCAAACGTCAGGATTTAATATTCCTAATTCTGTCAGGTGAAGAATACAATGCATGCAGTTCTGCGTCATGTAACTTTCTCCATTCTCCTATAACTTCATCCCTCTTAGTCCCAAATCTTTTCCTAAGCACCTTATTCTGGAACACTCTTAACCTCTGTTCCTGTCTCAAAGTGAGAGTTCAAGTTTTACAGCCATACAGAGCAACCGGTAATATAACTGTTTTATAAACTCTAACTTTCAGGTTTTTCTTTTATTAGATAAAATAATAATTAAATAAATTACTTTCAGATCCTTACATCCTGACCAGAAAATATTTACGCAAAATGTAATAGGTACGAATCGTTAGGGTAGTATATCGTGAGTTACAGAATTTATTTATTGTATTTTTGTGGTTATTGTAACAGCTGCGTTTGACGTAGAAACTGCATTTCACCCACTCAACTTTAAACGAATAATATTAACATTGTCTAAACATTCTCGATTAAATATCTTCTTGAAAATTGGCCGATGATATTTTTATTTGAGAGAATTTGTACAGTTTAAGATAGCTCTAATAAAATGTAATGTTACTATGTTGCATGTTATGTTCAATCTTAAGACTACACACAATATGTTGCACTCATATATTATATTTCAGTTGGTTTTAGTGATTATTAAATTTCCCAGTTCCAAGATTAAAATTACGAAATTACAGTTTATGAATCGTCCTGAGAAACTTCATTATACTATCTATTAAATTAATATAAATTTGTAACAGCATGTAATAAAATTAACAGTGAAATAACATTATCCTTCTGCATTCAACTTGACAAGTGCTATCTCATAAAGCAGCCGTGGCAATTCAAATACAGCATGAGAAACATGCACACGTCCGTGAACAGCAGCACACGATATTTCAGCAGTGGAGAATTAAAAAAAACACAGCGAGTCATGGATCAGAAACTATTCATTTCATGTTATCTTTATAATCATTTCGTGATATCAATATAATACGGTTATTGGGTCACGTAGATGTTTCGACTGTGCTGGATGAAGATTACCAAATTAGATTATTTCTCATTTTCAAACGCTTAGGACTGTGCACAGGCGCCAGTCGAGGACGCCCGGTTGGTAAGGGAGTGTTTCTGATGCTATTCGACGGAGATTCTGTGGTATTACTCGATGACAACATAGAACAGATGATCACAGTTCCAGTCGGAGAACACTTATTTGTGAAACTTACTGAGTTGTAGAAATGGAACTTCGTGGAGGCATTTCATAGGGACACTTTACAGGGGCACTTCATGGGCCATCTTTTTGGTATTTCTAATGTTAATTCATTCTTAGTGATTCCACTTCTTGAGAGTATTAGCATATAATGGATGAGCTAGGCCTATGGCCTCAATGCAAAAGGACTTTCATATTCGCGTACTTACATACACACACACACACACACAAACACACACACACACACCAATAGAAAAGTGCTGCTTGAAATATACATTCATTTTACAATTTCAAAATATATCTAATATAACTCATAGCATGATAGAAATTTCAGTTCCACTTTCCCATCTTGCAACTTCTAAAGTAAATTCAGTTCTACTTCCTAACAATTTTTTATATGAATGAATTGTAACCAATATCAATGAAGTATGCTTTGGAAAATACGAGTGTGTAACTTAAAAAATTACAAAACGTGTCATTCTGTCCACACAAATCGATATGCTGCACAAAACCTAGGAATGGAATGGCATTATGAAATACAACATTCCATCGTTCATCAATAAATTGAGAAGGCACAGCCAATAAAAATTGTGTATTGCCACACCAGTGATATTTGTAGAATGTATACAACTGCGTCGGAGTTTGCACAGATATTTTAATATCAGAAGCCTGTCCTTTGTGGCAGACTAGCCTGCATTTTGAATTTGTTGCATTGCTTGTCCATAATTCACTGCACATGAAAATATGTCAGATGTCATAATTCTTGCCACACCGGACAGTGGTTCCAGTCGAAAATCTGGACGACCAGAAATAAAGATTCGTAAATTGATCTAGTCCTCCACCCTATTAATGAAATTTATGAACGTTAAGTTTTGGGGTAATGAAGGAAGAGTGTATTGTTATTCAGCATAACATTATGTGAGAATATTATTTTAAAACTCCTTTAAGTAATAAAAAATAATAGGAAGAAAAATTCACTGAGTTTTATAGAAATAAGGGTTTAACACACCCGTTATTATCAACCCTATTCACAATACTTACTGTTCAAATCTGGATATTCATGTAAAGCTGACGTGAATAATTTCAAGAGAAAATTGTTCAGGGGCTGGACATCGAACCGTTACCTTTGGCTGAGCGCGCCAATGCTCTACCGACTGAGCTACCCAGAAACTCTTTCAGACCCCGGTTCAATTATTCCCTTTTATATCCACATACCTCAAGTGGGTTGACAAGTCGTTAGAGACCCAACATTGAGTGCACACTTTCTGTGTGAGTAAATTTGGGGTTTTCTGTTAACGAACAGTAGCGTGTATTATACAAATCTGACTGTTCAGGTATAGCTTCCTGTAAAGCTGACTTGAATAATTTCAAGGGAAAAATCAAGTGTGCAATTTTTCAGGTGGGTATCGATTATGCGCGAAGAGACCAAAATTTCATCAACTGCGCGCGGACAGGTAGTCTTTCAATAACCCAAAGCAACATGGTCAATAAAACTACTCTACCCTGTCGATCATTAATAAAATTATATACTGAAATGTCAATTAGCCTGAAGTTTCAATTATAAGAATTTTAGGAGAATCCAAACATTTTCTTTTCAGAAGACCATAATTCACTAGCCAATTAATCAAATCATTTCTGTTTTATTTATAATATTTTATTGTGATGATTTTGTATTATTGGAGGCTGGCCTCCTCATGTTTGTTCTGTAAACCCGACAAGGCAAACACCTCTTTTTGGTGTGATACTTGAAAAAAATATATACCGTAACTTAAGTTATGCGTCACGTCATCACGTCACGTGATTGCTTGGTTGGTTGGTTGGTTGGTTGGAGAGCTCTATTGTAAACACATCAACTACGCGCGAACAATTATACTATAATAATAATAATAATAATAATAATAATAATAATAATAATAATAATAATAATAATTTTTATACTGTATACAAATCAACTGCGAGCGTCGGTGCACTCTAACAATTTTATGTAAATTTTTACCTACAATTTTGTACAAAATAGAATGTTAATATAATAATAATAATAATAATAATAATAATAATAATAATAAACAACTGATATAATGGGTGGTAACAGTGTTCGCGTTTGTCAATATTCGTACATTCTACTTTATACAAATGACGATTTTAACTACTGTATATGAGAAATGAAAATATGCTTATTATTAATAACGATTCCTTAAATGTTGTATGTTTTTCAATCGAAACTAATTTAAGGGTACTTTGTCAATCTGATAGAATTTTGTTTGATGGAACTTTTAATTACTATTGTAATTTTTTTATATCAATTCTTTACTACCTATTTATATTTAAAGAAATGATTCATGTATATTTTGTTTACTTCCCAACAAATCAGCAGAAACGTATTATATGTTCAGTATGCATGTCACTGTTTGTGATAACACTGATAACCAGACAGTGTATGCGGGATGACTTAAGGAAAAGTGAAGTTGTTTCGTATCAGAGTATATGGCACGTGCCGCGTCGTCCGTCTTTTGTGTACCTGGCGAGTACAGAAGCGTACAAGTATTTAGTACGCGTTAAATAGTGTTGTGTTGATCCATTCATAATGTCGAAGACAAAACGTTCAATTCGCTCAGAGATACGAAGTGCAATTACGAAGTATAGGAGAGACATTTTATGTATTAACGAAGACAATATCATCTGTAATGTAGCCCTATGTAAAATTGAAGTAAAAACCAGAACAACTCAGGCTATAGAGAAACATTGCAACAGTACATCGCACAGGAAATGCGTTGAAATGAAATCTGAGGAACCATCTACATCATCATCATCATCATCATCATCATCATCATTTAGTTCTGCGGGTCTAAACGACATGTGCAACATGATGCTCAGTGCAAATATTCCTCTAAAGAAATTGAGTGATCCTCATTTTAGAGGCTTTCTTCAGAAATTCTCTCGATACAAAAACTGCTTAAACAATAGGCGAAGATGATTCAGCTTCGACAACTTAACGAGAATATATCGTCGTTTACTGCAACGCTGGTAATTCCATTAATGATGACGAGGACTGAACCTTGCAAGGTATGTGCTACAGTACAGTACGTCATTTTTCTTTTCCTTCTGACTGTACGGAGATACAGTAGCATGTTGACGTCGTCTGTTTACGTTTAAAACCTGTTAAACCAATGGTCTGAATGAAAAAAATGTAACATATAGTAAAATATGTGCACCTACATTCAACGATAAGTCAATCCGCATCCACTGTCTAGTGATAACATTAACATTAAGCTTCAATCATCAACAATAGTAGCAGATTTTGAACAATCAATTCATAAAGCTGTGAAGCATCTATAATAGGTTGTAGGTTTCATATAACACAGGCATGGTGGACAAAAATTCAATCTTTGGGCCTTTCATCTGAATATAAGGACATTAATAGCGAAATTAGCAGATGGTTGCACTGGGTATTCGGCCTAATTTTTTTTTGTCCCCCAGCAAGTAGGTGACACATTTCTTGAGAATTTAATGAGTATAATTCAATTGTAACTAACTTTGCTGGTTACCTAACTTCTAATTTCATAGAGTCAGATGCAACATTTCCTCCAGAAATTTGGGCTTCAGATACAATAACATCAGAAAAAACCACAGACGCTTGTGAGGCATTTCATATTACTTTCAGCCTGAATTTTAACAGTGCACATCCACACATATATATTTTCGTTGATGCCATTATCCAGACACAGCACATACATCAAAATTAATGACAGCGACAGTGCCAAACCTAATCCTGGGTCTGAAAAGAGCAGGAAATATATAGAGCAACTCACTTCTCAATACAGACAAGGATATATCAAGCGATTACACTTTTTTAAAAAGCGTGTCTTATTATTATAATAAGAAATTATTTTTGGCAAGTACCCAGTTCGGGTATTACCATTTTAACTTCTTGCCACGTACCCAGTTTGGGTACTGGTATTTAAAGTTCTTGGCACCTATTCAGTCCGGGTACTCTTGTTTTAAATTTCTTGACAAGTACGCAGTTCGGGCATTTTTAACCACACCTATTCATAAAATAAAATGCAAAAACTGACCCCAGCGCGCAGTTGATAATTATATAGCCAGAATTGACTGTGTAGTTGATATCTGAAGTGCTCGGGAAAAGTGACACAAGTCAGTTTCCACAAACCTTTTTTGATAATTTATTGACAAATTACGGAACATCTGCTCGCTTGGAAAAAAATACATAAGTATTTCTCCCATTACAATAATTCATATAGAAAAAAAAGCAAATCGACATAAACCAGTGTAAGTTGTCAATAAATTATCAAAAAAGGTTTGTGGAAACTGACTTATGTCACTTTTCCCAAGCACTACAGACATATACCCGCTGATATCCGAACTGACCGCCGGGCGCAGTTGATGAGTTCCTAGCAGGTAAAATTTTGGCTTGAGCGTAATTGCCACTCTCCAAATTTTTCACGAGGCACAAAGATATCAATAAATTGATGAATATAAGGTGAAATAACTTTATCTATAAAGAAGCTACACTGCTGCTATTAGCTATCGCCGATTAGCTACAAACGTCAGGAGGTTTGAGCGCGACTGGAATTATTATTTTAGGGATAACTTAGTAATATAATTCTGAAACCAGAAACAAATGTTCAATACTGATCTTTGCAAGAATAATAATTTATGGAGTAGAACAAGTTGAATTAAATAAAAGGATAACCGCTAAATTATTGTCGAAAAATTGGATTTTTGAGGATCCTATGCCAAATTTGGGAAATATATAGGTGAGGAATAATGTTCACTAGGGAAAATATTAACTATATATTTCAGTAACAGATTTACCATAGTATTGTTAAATTAAAATTTTAAAGATGCTGGAAAAACTATTTTTGGGTTTCTATATTCGTTCTTAGAGCTACTTTCTGTTTCGTTCTGTTATCTCTTAATAAACTGTTTGTAAGGCGCGTACCTCTGGTTTTTATCCCACGTCTAAAAAACATGCACCTATTAACATTTTCAATTTGAAACGCTAGTGCTTCGTCATGAGTAAATGGAATGTGTTCTCTTTCTTTACAAGAGATGATTAGTATGCCATTTTGCTTGTTTTGTATTGTTATGAAATCAATCACAAGCTGTAACGTTTGGTCCTTTATGCAGATAAAACGAAGCAACTAAATCCTGAATCCAGAGCTGGCTTTCAATATAAACTGAAACGTCGCGACAAAATCAGATTTCCTAGCTTCTCTTTCACGACATAATCCGTTTAACATCACTTATGGAACAAACGCACATTATAATACATACCGATAATACAAATCCACGGATTCCATCTCCGAGGAAGACTACAGATTGGATTTCTGTCTTTCCTATATCTTCTAAACGCAGTACATTATGTAGTATCATATGGCCTTCGTATTTTTTCTCGGAGTTAATGGTCGAAGCAGGATTCTATCCACGTATTTTTCTTTCTTGTGACACAATCAAGGGAGCAGAGAATTGGTACACTCTTAACCTAATTATTATTTTACCTTGCCAGACTGAATCTAATGAGTTTTTTTATTTCCCTCCAATGTAGTTACGAAACATTCAGTTTTATTCTAGGGTGTAACGGGTGTAAGTGCCGTCCTTTTCACAGTCGTCGAGGACGGTCTGCAGGATCAAAAATGTCCATACAACATAGGATCAAAACTTCATAGTTTTCCCAGAAAAAATATTTCTTTTCTTATTTTATTTGCTTTATACTACTTATATCGTTAGTAAAATTACGAAAACAATTATATCAGTACGTATATCTAGCAAAGAGTTAATATTTGTTTAAATAAATATTTGTGTGTTCTATTACGTTTTCGTGATATTAAATAAAAGTGCATACTTAAATTTGTTAATATTCTGGCGTGAAAGACGTGGCAACGTGTTCAGCAGCCAGTACTCTGCACAGACGTAAGTACGAGTCAGCTGAGTTCAAGCTCCCTGTATACTGCCGAGCGGATGACAGTTCAGTACAGGGTATTCGATAAACAACTTACAACGTCATTCACAGTTTAGGAATATCATACGTTATTAATTTATGGAGAAAGTCGTCGTAATTCAAGTGAGACATGAAGGATGTACCGTCAACGTTTTCCTCAAAGAAGGTTGCCTAATCGGCGAACTTTTGTAGCAGTTTCTCAACGATTTCTAGAAACTAGGAGTCCCTTACGCCGTTTCGAAACTCACACAACCAGAAATTTGTTTAAAAATGATACTGCTTTACAGAAGCGGGAGAGATTAAAATTTTGTATTAGAAAAAAGTTCGTGTGATTTTGTGCAGAAGACCATTATTGTTTATTATTTAGACGTACAATTAAAAAATGGAGCAATATTGTTACATAAAATGTAAATTTACCATAATGTTCTATTAATGAGATTGAAAGTTTGTATTTGCTGCTCGTTTTATGTAAACAACAGTATTGTCATGGTCGCTCCTGCATTAGAACAGAGCATATGTTTTGTACCGGTATGTCTGTACCCGCTTGAGCTGTACTGTATACTTATAAACCCACTCCTCCCTATCCAGCAACGTTGAAAAACGTCTAATATTGTAAACTTTAATAATTAGTTAAATATTGCAATTAGAAAAAAATTGTAAGGACATTTTTTCTTCCTTATGACATAAATAATCATCATTTAAATTATGGCACTTATACCCCTTACACCCTGTATATATTTATTTGATATCTGTATTGACCAATCTCCGTTCCTTGTAATTCTTAGAAAGTATCTTAAAATTTCATCGCGTCTGCTTCAGTTCTATTTTGTGTTCCTTTGTACGAGTTTGTAAGGCATGTTGTTCCAAAACTGTAGAAATGAAATTCAATTTCAGTCAGTTTCGAGATATGCATCTTAGCGCTTAGGACATGTTTCACTGTTAAGTTATTATGATTTCTTATTTTTCCATGTTTTTCCAGAAAATAACGAGTTTCAGAATTGATGTAGTTTCAGAACAGTTCAGTTCGTGAAGGGGTTTTGCACACTTATGAAAATGCCACACCTGTAATAGTCCCAGGTCGGCTATTCAGGTTTGTTTATCACAATCTGTTAATTGTTCTTCGTTTCAGTATAAAACTAGAATTGTATTGACAAGTGAATATTCTAATTGACCTGGTATCTCTTGCATTTGTAATAAACTTTTGCTGCAGTATTTAAAATTAATAATAGCCGTACTAATCGTAATAGGCCTATTTCAACTTCATCATCGTCATCGTCATCATCATCGCATTAAGAATTACATCTGGCCCGACTTAAAATTGTAGTATTTGTACGGTAATTTATTTTACATCCAGATTTGTAAGGATATTTGTAGAAAGGAAAAGGGAAGAGAAAATCTGTCTGGAGCCATTTTGTTGAAACATTCTATCTAATTATGAGTATATGGTTTCAAGAAACATTCTTTAGCGGGATGTCCATTTTATTTTTATGTTTAATTTTTCTGAACACCCATGACTCAAAACTATACAAATTGTCTTCAAATTATAAATAATAATACTTTACTTTCTCAAATACTTAATTACATCATTTCAAATTAGTAATGAAAACATGATAATATTTTTAAAAATATTAGTAAGTAAGCTAATTCTTTGTTCGACAAAAATTGTTAAATTTGCTCTTTGAAGAGGACTGCAATCAAAAAATTGTGGCAATATAAATTAACCTACATCATGATAATGTCAATCAAGATTTGGAGATAATTTTAGTCCACAGAATGATAATAAACAACCGACTGTTATACAGAGTGATTCACGATGTTCTCCCGGGTTTATGGAGGTGATTCCTTAGGTCTTTTGGAACAAAAAATTTAAATAAGTTAGTGGAACCACATTCATAATTATGGAGTTACAGTATTTTGTAAGCGCCAGAAAAAAAAATTATTTGAGGATTTTACCAACAAAAATGCAAAAATAATTAAAATACTAACAATTGATTGTTTATGTATAAGTATCTTTCATTTAGAGTGGATTTAAATCACGTTTTCGAAAATGCCTCCCTGAATCTCAAGGCAACGGTCCGTACGGGTGTGAACCGCACGTGTAGCATTTCGCAGCTTCTCGCGTTTGTTCCTTATTGTCGCCGTATTATCCAGAATGCGTCGAAGAAACTCTTCGCATGTTTGTACTTTAACCTCATACATGATAGATAAACACAATATAATATTTGTTACTCAGTCAAATTACAAATCAATGTAAAATAATGACTTATATTATATGGTCATTAAGTTTTATATACATGAGCTACAAATTGCAAACGTTTTCGCCCATTCAGGCATCTTCAGGCACAATTATACAATATCTCAATATCAAACTATGTAGCTATTACATTGGTGGTAGATAAACTGTTTAAGATTAATGGTGTACAAAACATCTCCATAATTAAAATGTAATATTACAAGTCATAAATTAAAATAATGTTAAAAACCACGTAGTGTTGTAATTAAACTTCATAATATTCTGTGGAACTCTTGTTCAGTAGAGTCCAATAAGTGATGAATTATGTCTGAATTATATAAATAAATACGAAATAGAAATAGGAAATTATCAAACGCAAAAGTGTAATCGGAATTGGATTGGATAAGTAAAAGTACTCACGTCGTTTGAACGTGGCAACTGTATAGATCACTATAAAACAATATTGTGACAGCGACGTGAGATTCGAACTCACGACCAGCGTCCCGCAAGAGAGAAGATCGCGCGGAGCACTTTGGGATGGCGCGCGGCGGAGAGGGGAAAGGGCCAACGCGGCGAGAGAGTGGAGAGAGAGTGCGCGCGCATCTGGTGCTGGTAGAGAGGAGAGGGCTCTGTATTTTTCTGGAGTGCCATCTCTAGAGACGCGTGGAACTTTCGAAGCTACGTCGCTGTGGTTATAAATTAAGGACGCGAAGGAACGACAGTAGTTTCCAGTTGATTAGTCAGCCAGTCAGTGAGAAAGCCAGAGCAAGCAAGCCAGTCTTGTGTACCGGAGTTCGACTCGAGTGTGCGTCCGCATCTGCGTCAGCATCCGAAGGCCTGAGTTCGAGTGCAGTGGACCGCAGTTGGAGGGACCTGAGTTCGAGTGCAGTGGACCGCAGTTGGAGGGACCTGAGTTCGAGTACAGTGAACTGTCTCTGGAGGTCTGTGGTTCGAGATACTGTGAACTCGAGTGACTGAGCTAGAAGAACTGTGAACTGAGAACTGATAGTTCTGATTTGTAAATAGTGCTTTGTAAATATTAGTTAAGATTAACAGTTCATTGTTGTTCGTACTAGTCCAAGTAAATTGTCATTGTCGTCGGTGGAGTACTATAACGAATACTGTGTTAAGTGAAAATCCAATTGTTGACGAGAGCGTTTAAGGCGAATTGTAGAAAGGAATTATTGTTGTGGCGAATAAATTACATTGTTGTTACTAATAAAATTCACATTGGTGTCAGAATCGGGACATTATCGACAATGGAGAACCTGCAGCTGATCCTGCAAGCCATCGCGGAATTGAAAAGCGATATAAGTGGAGTGAAGAACGACATAAGTGAAGTGAAAACGGAGATGAAAAGTGACATAAGCGGAGTGAAAGATGACGTCACTACGCAAATTGAAAGCGTTTCGGCCCATGTATATGGAATTGTCGCCATCGTGAAAGACGAACTTAAGGCCGATTTAGATAAACTAAACCAGAATTTTACAACTATAAACGAGACAGTAGCCGAGTTGAGACAGGATGTAGACCATTTTGACGGCAAAATTCGCGCTCTCGAACGTCGTCAAGAGGAAACGAGTGTGCTGATGGACCAACATGCTGTAGAAAACAAGCACATCCTCGCGTTGGTGGATCGCCAGGCTAGAGAACAGAAACAGATAATTGCCGAGGAAGTTCAACGGGCCGTAGAAAGATCGACGTCAGAATTGAGGACCTCATGTAGTGGCCATGTGGAACTATCGCCCTCAGCCAGGCATTACAACGTCAAGACGCCGAAGTTCGACGGTACGACGTCTTGGGCGATATTCCATCGCCAGTTCGAGGCCATCGCAGAGCACAATGGGTGGACGCCGGCAGAGAAAACTATTCAGCTGCTGGCCGCGCTTCAGGGACAGGCGTCGGAGATTCTTCACAGCGTTCCAGAAGACGGAACAGCCGCTGAGATAATGGCGGCCCTAGAGGGACGTTATGGTGACCATCAACTTGCTGCAGCATTTAGGACCCAACTAAAAACGAGGGTCCAACAGTCAGGCGTGTCCCTACAAGAATTCGCGATGGCGGTGGAACAACTGGCCCATAAGGCCCTCAGGGGCCTACCTAATGATTTCATCGCTGGAGAGGCGGCTTACACCTTCGGCAGCGGAGTTCGAGACCCGGAAATAAGACAACAGCTACTCCTGGCAGAGCATCGCACTATCAACGCAGCTCTGGCGGCGGCCCTCAGGATGGAGGCGGCCAAGTCGGCGGCGGGAGTCTCAACACCGCACTGGATCAGGAGCGTCACGGCGACGGATGCTGGGGGGCGCCAACCGAAGCCACCCGAGCGGCAGTCAACGGAGCGGCGGAGACGACGGGCGCCCACCTGCTGGTCCTGTGGCAAACCGGGACACTTGAGAAGGGACTGTGACCAATCCGGCCACAGGCAGGAGAGAGAGGTGGCCGACGTCGAGGAGCGCCAACAGTCAACGGAGCGGCGGAGACGACGGGCGCCCACCTGCTGGTCCTGCGGGAGGCCGGGACACCTAAGGAGGGACTGCGACCGCTCTGGCCACCGGCCGGAGAGAGAGGTGGCTGACACCGAGAGGAGTCAACAGTCGCCTGAGCAACGGGGACGACGGGTGCCCACCTGCTGGTCCTGCGGTGAACCTGGGCACTTGCGGAGGAGTTGCGACCGACCTGGCTACAGTCAGGAGAGAGAGGGGGCCGATGCTCGGGGGAGCACGTCGGCGTCATCATCACCGTTCCCTCGGCTCGTCCTGAAACCGGTCGACAGAAGATGCGACGATGGGCTGATTGCTGAAGGAGGGATAAAAGGCCGTCCATGCAGAGTACTGGTGGACACCGGGGCGATGCTCACTATCGCCAGACCAGACATCGTGCGGGGCCTACCTGGGAGGACGCCGCTGCGCCAATACGAGCTACGGACTGCTTCAGGCGAGAGCTTGCCCATCCAGAGAGAGGTCTTCCTGGACCTGACCTTGGGGAAGAGGAAACTGGAGATGTGGGTGTTCGTCGCCAACATCACCGAGGACGTCGTCCTGGGACTCGACGCCATGCGGTTACTCGATGCGACGGTGGACGTCCGGCGCCGTATACTCCGTCTTGGTCGGGATGAAGTGTTCCTGATGGACGCCGAGGACCAACCCGTGGCCAGCGAGCTCTCCTTGGAGGGCCAAGTGGAAAAGCAAGATGGCGCCCACGCAGTACGAGTATTGCTGCCCAGCCAAGCCAAGGATGGGGTGGCACCACCATAAGGAGGGAGCAGCCGGAGGACCCCAAACGTTGGACCGACTAGCAGCCTACCAAGGGACTGCCCGAGACGAGCAGTCCTAAGGAGGGAGCAATGTGACAGCGACGTGAGATTCGAACTCACGACCAGCGTCCCGCAAGAGAGAAGATCGCGCGGAGCACTTTAGGATGGCGCGCGGCGGAGAGGGGAAAGGGCCAACGCGGCGAGAGAGTGGAGAGAGAGTGCGCGCGCATCTGGTGCTGGTAGAGAGGAGAGGGCTCTGTATTTTTCTGGAGTGCCATCTCTAGAGACGCGTGGAACTTTCGAGGCTACGTCGCTGTGGTTATAAATTAAGGACGCGAAGGAACGACAGTAGTTTCCAGTTGATTAGTCAGCCAGTCAGTGAGAAAGCCAGAGCAAGCAAGCCAGTCTTGTGTACCGGAGTTCGACTCGAGTGTGCGTCCGCATCTGCGTCAGCATCCGAAGGCCTGAGTTCGAGTGCAGTGGACCGCAGTTGGAGGGACCTGAATTCGAGTGCAGTGGACCGCAGTTGGAGGGACCTGAGTTCGAGTACAGTGAACTGTCTCTGGAGGTCTGTGGTTCGAGATACTGTGAACTCGAGTGACTGAGCTAGAAGAACTGTGAACTGAGAACTGATAGTTCTGATTTGTAAATAGTGCTTTGTAAATATTAGTTAAGATTAACAGTTCATTGTTGTTCGTACTAGTCCAAGTAAATTGTCATTGTCGTCGGTGGAGTACTATAACGAATACTGTGTTAAGTGAAAATCCAATTGTTGACGAGAGCGTTTAAGGCGAATTGTAGAAAGGAATTATTGTTGTGGCGAATAAATTACATTGTTGTTACTAATAAAATTCACAATATGTTAAAAACCACGTAGTGTAGTTGCCACGTTCAAACGACGTGAGTACTTTTACTTATCCAATCCAATTCCGATTACACTTTTACGTTTGATAGTTTCCTATTTCTATTTCGTATTTATTTATATATTTCATACATAATTCATCACTTATTGGACTCTACTGAACAAGAGTTCCACAGGATATTATGAAGTTTAATTACAACACTACGTGGTTTTTAACATTATTTTAATTTATGACTTGTAATATTACATTTTAATTATGGAGATGTTTTGTACACCATTAATCTTAAACAGTTTATCTACCACCAATGTAATAGCTACATAGTTTGATATTGAGATATTGTATAATTGTGCCTGAAGATGCCTGACTGGGCGAAAACGTTTGCAATTTGTAGCTCATGTATATAAAACTTAATGACCATATAATATAAGTCATTATTTTACATTGATTTGTCATTTGACTGAGTGACAAATATTATATTGTGTTTATCTATATTAATTGACAATCTGATTACTTCCAACATGATTTCTAAGTTAAACTCATACACGACGTTTTTCATTCATCTCCAGAGGCAGTAAACTAAGGGTGTTAATCTAGAGATCCATTCACTATGATTCGTTTCGAAAATGTATTGTAACTCCGTAATTATGAATGTGATACCATTAATTTATTTACTTTTTTTTTCAAATAACCCCAGAAATCACCTCCATAAACCGAGGGAGAACTTCGTGAATTACCCTGTATATAAAATTGTTAAAGCGCAGCTTGGATCCTGGAAGCTACGGTTGGAGAAAAATTTGCTATGTATTCATTTAGAGTTTGACTGACGAGGGAACTGTTTATGAGTTCATATCAAAACTTTTCCTCAAGCTATCCACATCGTTCTCCATAGCAGATGAACAAATATAAAATATTAGCTGCTCATACTAACTGTAAAAGAATGAAAATGTGCTTTAACCAACAACGGCACAAGCTTTGAGAGAGAAACTGACTTGCCATCTGATGTGAATCTCTGTCTGTCACATATGAGGCGAAGCAGATTGTGCACATAATTGCTGTCCACGCCGAATGACTGAGCACTACCTATTGGAAGTGGAACGCTACTCAATTTTTCGATAACCTTATTTTCTAGCTTTAATTTTGCAAGCCTACAGTTAATTAAAACATCTACAGGGCTATTCATAAGTCCGTGAAACGTTTTAAAAATTCGTAACTACTAAACTACACAACGAATAACAAATTACTTTACACTAGAATAAAGAGAAACTCTCCAAGTTTTGTTACATACTTCACAGATGCTCAATGTGTACACCTTTGCTAATACGGCAGACATCCATGAGGTAATCCATCTCGCCCCATAACTTACACGTTTCAGCATGTCAGAGCCACGGCAGCAGTAATCCGGCGGCGAAGTTCCTGGAGATCAGCGGTGAGCGAAGGCACATAAATAATATCCTTCACAAATCACCACAAGAAAAAGTCACAAGGAGTTAAATCCGGTGATCGTGGTGGTCACTTCATTAACGCATCATCTTCTCGTCCTGTACGTTCGATTCATTTTTTTTATTTTAGTAGTTTATTTTACGACGCTTTATCAACAGCCTAGGTTATTTAGCGTCTGAATAAGATGAAGGTGATAATGCCGGTGAAATGAGTCCGGGGTCCAGCACCGAAAGTTACCCAGCATTTGCTCATCTTGGATTGAGGGAAAACCCCGGAAAAAACCTCAACCAGGTAACTTGCCCCGACCGAACCCGGGCCACCTGGTTTCGCAGCCAGACGCGCTGACCGTTACTCCACAGCTGTGGACCGTTCGATTCATCTCTGTGGCAAATTTTGATTAAGATACTCTCGTACGTTGCTGTGATAGTGACAGGGAGATTCATCTTTCTGAGCGAGATGTAATCATTGCTGTCTTCATTCAGTTGAGGCATCAGCCAGTTTTGTAAGATGTCCAAGTAAATCATCCCAGTGACGGTGGGCTCTACAATGAAAAATGGCCCATACACCTTCTCTTTCGAAATCACACACCTTAGGTGAGTGTCGCAAATGCTCTATGACTGCGCGGGACATTTCAGTTCCCCATATGCGCACATTGTGCCGTTTCACTTTTCCGGAGAGATGAAAAGTGGCTTCGTCGTGATAAGCAAGTCAGCGAAACCGTCTACTTCAAATCTTTGACTTGGTCCTTGCATATTCCAACATATAAAACGATTGCTCACGTTTAGTAAACGTCATTTTACCATAATTGAACTATTGCCACCTAGCAATAAATCATGGCAATTAAGTGCGGGCTTTTCTTATTAAAAAACTTGGAGAGTTTCTCTCTCTATCGGCATGTCAATTACTGTGATATGTTGCGTACTTCACTTTATTTGTCATTAAACTTCAAGATGCTTCACGGACTTATGAGTAACCCCTACTTTTGTATGTTTCTCTATCTACTATGAAGATGCAATTGTATGGGCAACTGGAAAAAGGTTTTGGCTGAAATAAAAGTTTCTTTGTGAGGAAAAAATCCAGAATCCACTGAAGTCAAGATTCTCTTCTGATAGAGTTGAAGGAGAAGAACTAAAATAAATTTATACGATTCTGGAAAATTGAACTGCATTCTGTAAAAAGGAACAAGACCCATAAGAATTAATACAGGCATCTCAATAATTAAACAATTCAAGGGATCCATATTTTGATCAAAGATACGTCCGATAATGTGCTTTTGGTTAAAGTAATAAGTATGTAGTTATATTATTTGTGAATTTAATATTTACGTTTAAGTTTTAAGTACACTTTTCTAAGGTTAGGTGTCATGTGGATTGATACCTTTCTACAAAATTCTATCCAATTTGGTGTCGGAAGAAGAATACCAACCAAATTAAATTTTATATATCCATATATATACTTCTCATGTAAGGTTATTCACGGATGACTGTATAATATATCGACTACACAAATTAATGACAAACCCGATATCGCCACCTTGCAAAACGATCTTAACGCTATTGAAACCTGGACGACAGAAAATGAATTGAAAATCAATGAGAGTGTAAGTCAAAATCCTTCTGTAAAACACATAAAGAACTTTGTCTCAACTATCAACTAAATGGTACACTGGTGCCACAAGTGAACACTTGTAAATACCTAGATATGTATTTAAGTAACAAACTGGGTTGGGAGAAACAAGTCACTAATATCACACGGAAAGCCTGGAAAGCACTACATTTCTCTATGCGTATTCTTAAAAAAGCTAACCCAAGAATTAGCGTACAAAACCCTTGTTCGCCCAATAATGGAATACGGAGCGGTCGGTTGGGATCCGTACAGAATCAATTCATGCAATAGAAAAGGTCCAACGTAGGGTAGCAAAGTATGTCAAAATGGGGAAGGGACATGGCGAAGAGATAGTAAAAGACTTAGGGTGGGAATTTCTCAAATCAAGGCGACGAAAAACCAGACCGAGTGCATTGTTTAAGTCACAAATGAGACACAAAACATGGACCGATATCAATACCATATTAGTGACACCATCATACTTAGGCAGGGCTGATCATATGAGAAAGTTTGAATGTAGAAAACAAAGAACGGACTTGGCAAAATGTTCCTTTGTTAACCCACAATAGTAGATTGGAACAGCTTACCTGCAGCAATCCTTCTCAAAATCAACATATTTAAGGAAAGGTTGAAAAGATTACACTGATATTTTAATTGTAGGTACAGTGTAATTATCTAAGTTGTGTTATTAATTAATTGGAATTAAGGTGACTTGTAATTACTTAAGTTGACAATAGTTGAGTTTAATAGAAATGCTGTAAGTTAGGTACACTTTTGTTTATAGTAGGCGTCGTTATAGCAAGTCTTTATTTATAGTCCTAGGTTTATTGTATTTGTTTATTAATTGTTAAAATTAATTTTACGTTTATTTTATCTATGTTATTTATTGCTGTGATTTTTGTAATATCGTTTATATATCACTGCCATCGGGTGTATACATAATTGCATTGTTAATACATACATACATACATACATACATACATACATACATACATACATACATACATACATACATACATACATACATACATACATACATACATACATACATACGTACATGTTAATGTTATGTTTTACTTAACGACACTCGCAACTGCCGAGGTTATATCAGCGTCGCCGGTGATGCCGGAATTTTGTCCCGCAGGAGTTCTTTTACATGCCACTAAATCTACTGACATGATCCTGTCGCATTTAAGTACACTTAAATACCATTGTCCTGGCCCGGGATCGAACCCGCAACTTCGAGCATAGAAGGCCAGCGTTATACCAACTTGCCAACCAGGTCGACTACATACATACATACATACATACATACATACATACATACATACATAATTGACTGTTGATTTGCTTTACAACAGGGAACGAAAATTGGTCAGATATAAAAATAAACAAATTAAAAGAAGATGCAATAGTATTCAACATAATTATGTAGGCCTACTTGGGTATCGTAGAGCTCTTAAAGTACGAATCGGAGAAACAGAACGTATGTGATTATCTAGCAAGAAAATAAAAGAATGAACATTGTTGTTAGTGGAATGAGTTCAGTTTTATATGCCAAGGTAATACCATAAGAGGATCATTGATTTAGAGTGCATTAGTGAGCTGTCAATTTCAGAGAAAAGGAGCTTGAGACATCCTTGGCTAGTACTTCTGAGTGCTGGAATGGGGAAAGTAATGTTACTCATTTTTTCTCAGAATACTAGAGTTTCGTCTGTCATTCTCATTGTTTCTACATCCCTTTGTTGTCTTATCACGTCACCGACTCTCAAGTTCTAAACATCACTGCCACCACCACCACCACCATCACAACAAGCATTATCATCATCCACTTTCAAGGACTGTGTCTTTGCCGATTTCATCCTCACTCTTGTGAGGTTTTTCAATTATAATTAGT
The DNA here is from genome assembly GCF_040183065.1 of Periplaneta americana. Classification (NCBI taxonomy): domain Eukaryota; kingdom Metazoa; phylum Arthropoda; class Insecta; order Blattodea; family Blattidae; genus Periplaneta; species Periplaneta americana. The sequence goes on along the minus strand of NC_091125.1, from coordinate 47,588,572 downwards.
AGTTTTCAAGTAGGATACTCTGCCCAAGTCGCCATAAATACACAAAACCACTGCTTAAGACAATACGTCACAGATTAAATTGTTACAGACGTCTGCTCCCTACACAAAAATGTAAATTTCGACTTCTTTGCCGGGAGTCGCTGATTTTCAGCTATAAATGCTACCGCTTGTCTCACAAAGGGACGAACTTGAAGCTTCTAATATTGCTCAGAATTGGTGTGTAACAATAAATACATGAGATATCTGTATAACTTACTGGGTAGATAGGATGTAGAGAACCACAACATGGCAACCAGGCTCTCGGCCGAGCCGCTCGCAGACTCCGGTTACGGAGACAGTGTTTTATCGGGGATACACAGAGCAGTATCGGTAGTTCGGCACATCACAAAGTAATAATTTAAGATATTACTAAATTTAAGCAGTTAAAACATATACTAATCCAAATTAAGAAAAAATATTCTGAAACTGCCCTTTTTGTTGCTTATATTTTTCGCACTTGTTTAAGAATTGACGCAGACTCGCTTCCTAAATTATCTATATTAATAGCATCGTAATAATACATTTTACCATGGGCCCAACTGTTTGTATATTTGAACTCTAATATTTACGAATTTGTAGTGAATATTTTATTTGTTCCCATCCTACACGTCCACTTTATTCGGGTTGGTATGGTATTACAAGTTAAATATTTTTGTTGATTTTATTTAATTATACCATCTATTTTAGTTTTTCTGTTACGAATTTTTTTGAAGTTAGAAGGGTTACTTTTTCTACTCATAGTCTCAAATTTTCTTTACTTCTAAAGTAATCAAAGGCATACAGAAAAACAGTAAAATATTGTAAAATATTTATAAAATATAATGAATAGTTACTTATGGCACAAGTTCGTAAAAGTTCTCTTTTGGGCACGAGTGTAAAGTTTGTGAAAACAGGTTCTATTTCATCATATGATAACGCAGAATTCCTACATGGAAATATATGTACTTCGGTACATCGCTATAATATGATATGCGTATATAAACACTTCGTGATTTAAGACGGCGTTCATTCCGTTGGATCCCGACCACTTAGTCACTCGTAATGAGTGCACCTTTGCACATTAATGTGTTGGACATTGTGCCACTGTCACACATCTGTGACACAGTGCATGAGGGTTGGCCACTAAAGGGAAACTAAGATGTGGAGCTTAAACTGAGAGGATGCAATTCGACATCAGAATTGGAATCCGGTGTGGCTTAGTGGATAGAGTGTCAGCACGTAGAGCTGAAAACTCGGGTTTAAATCCCGGTGCCGGAGAGAATTTTTCTCCGCTCCACCATCCTTCATCATATAATAACGCAGAGTTCCTACACGGAAATATACGTACTTCGGTACGTCGCTATAGTAGCTATACTTGAGTGTGACTGTACGAGCGAACGGTAAACAGAGATAATGCACGATGATGCACCGTGCGGTATGCTCAAAAATCGTCTACAAACTAGTACAAATATATCGATGCCACGACCCTACTGATCACTGTCGAGTTGCGACAGACCATAATAACGAATTTTCGTTGTTGCAGATATATGCACGATTTACTGAGCAATAGATCAATAGAACATTGTTGATTTTGGAATATGCAATGGTAAATTTGACGTTGCGAAGGGATACAGTTATACGAGTAATTTAAGTGTGATACCGCATACTGTCTTGAATGCAGTCTAGCCTAGTGCAAGAGCCCGTATGCCTTGTTTAGCGAGAATAGGGCTCCTCATTCTCACTACTCTATGTTCCGAGGTTTTTAACATCTTCGGTACAGAATGAATATCTGTAGTGCTCGGGAAAAGTGACACAAGTCAGTTTCCACAAACCTTTTTTGATAATTTGACAACTTACGGAACATCTGCTCGCTTGGAAAAAAATACATAAGTATTTCTCCCATTACAATAATTCATACAGAAAAAAATCAAATCGACATAAACCAGTGTAAGTTGTCAATAAATTATCAAGAAAGGTTTGTGGAAACTGACTTATGTCGCTTTTCCCAAGCACTGCAGATATACTCTTATGTATATTAAGCATTTAACAAATATTTATTTTTATTACATGAGAAAAAATAGGAACTAATATACAAATTCTATTTTAAACACAAATAAGAAATTCAGTTGAATGATTACAAAATTTTCAGTCGTGCTACTGCTCGTGCTTGCGACATTACTCCTCCTGATATGGTAGCTATTATGTTACGTCCATTTTCGGTATGAGCAAATGCTGGGTAACTTACGGTGTTGGACCCTGGACTCATTTCACCGGCAGTATCACTTCATCTCATTCAGAAGCTAAATAACCAAAGCTGTTGATAAAGCGTCGTAAAATAACCTACTAAAATAAATAAATAAATAAATAAATAAATAAATAAATAAATAAATAAATAAATAAATCCATTTTCGGCTTCTCCCCCAGAAAATTATCTTAGGCTAAGTTCTTTCAACGGAATTGTGAAACTGGTGTTGAGACAAATGGTCAACAGGCTTGGAACTTACTAAGATTCTTCCTCAAAGCCTCAAACTGCCTTGAAAAGATGCACGATCGCGTATATTTTAATTGTTTCTGCTCCCATTACCCCTTCTTTCATTGCGACTGCAGCCTCGGCGTCGTGCAGTCATAGACGACAATAATTTATCCACGTATCTGGATGACGTGTAAGGTTGAAATTGCCTAAACGAATGAAAGTAGCCTTATCTCTGGAAATTGAGAAATATCTAAAAAAATATCTGAAGAGGGAGTAAGAAAGAATAAAGGAATCAAAATGGTATTACGATATTCTGTTTCCATATAGAACTAATCAACGTTTAGTTATAGGCTAGTATAACTTATGGTACGATAGAAGCTATACAAAACAAATTGAATACATTTCAGTATTTGTGGTGCAATAAAAAGATCTCTGGCAATAAAGACTATACTTCGTTTCATAATGTCTGGCAGTAAATGTAAACATAGCCGAAAGAGGAGGAGAGAAGTATAATTGCTTTTCAACCAATGACAGAGGTCTCATTCCACGCTTGTCTTGAAGTTGGGCGGTCTGAAGCGTTGTACCCCCACTCAAATTCAAGATAAGCGTGGACTGAGACTCTGTCATTGGTTGAATACCAATTATACTTCTCTTCTCCTCTGTCGGCAATGTTTACATTTCCTGTCAGACGTTATGGAATGGAGTATGGAAAGAATACACAACTTAAATACTACTATAAAACCATAGCAGTACCTATGTTGATGTTGGGATCTGAAAATGGGGCACTCAACAGATCGCATACAAGGAAAATTTAGACAGCCGAAACCCACTGGGTGACGAGGCGTCGAACGCTGAAAAGAAAATGGGAAGGTGATAAAGTTGTGTGATCGGAACTGATCTTCGGTACACCGTGGCGTCCATAATGATGATGATGATGATAATTAATCAACGATTCGATGTGTGCCGGGCTATTGCTCAGGCGTGGGCCAGTCACAGTCACAGGCACAAGAACGAGTGATCCACCAATCAGTGATCCTGCTTCTATTTGCGAGGGATTTGGATACGAGTTTTGAAAAGGCTGTAATACCAAGTAATTAATGCGAAAACTCGTGATTCTGTACTCGGTATTGTTTTCACGAGCTTTAGTGGCATAACATCTGTCAGAGTCGAGTGGTTGTCTGCCCTTATCGCGGTGGCGCATGACGTATCGTACCCTGCCATTGAATACCGCATGTTGTGTACATACGAGTGTATGAGCCTGCAATTTAGGCAACCATCTGGCGCTGACAAGTGGTTCGCAAGACTACTGTGCTTACACAACCAGCCCGGATATCAAAGCTGTGTCGTACTGGCTGTCGGGATTAAAAACTGTCTGTCCGACGGGCGTAGCGAGGTGCTAGTTAGCTGTTGTAGCTTTCGATATGTATTTAAGCTGTTATGACTCTTAACCCAGCCATAGCTCACTTGGGAGTTTCTCACAAAAGAGATCTGTGTTAGATTCTCGTTAAGTTCAGCTGAGATGGTAATCCAAGTTAAATTTCCTGCAAGCACTTGATTTTCTCGGTTAAACTCATTTCACCATAGCTTTTTTTCTTATAAGGGAACCCGCATGTTCAGATATTTCTTTTGCTTGTTATAGGAAGACAAATTGTAATTCTCCTTGAAATAGACACAGCAAATAGGCATTTAAAATACAAATTGGATAAAAAATCTATAGATTAATACGATATCTTTTATTTATTTATTACAAATTAATTATCACTACAATTTGTATCTTCAAGTTTTCTGCAGTTAAATTCAGTCTTCCGTTAAAAATGATTAGTGTTTTCAACACTGAATATAAAAGAAGCATCTTCTGCGAACCTCTGGCAAAGCTCCATCTAAACGGTTCAATTTTCCATGCGCTTACGCATGCAATCTGGGAAGAGTGTTGAAAAAATCAAGTTTAAAACACGCGTTCAATTAAGATGCGTGAAGATATTGTGTCTACATGGTGCGCCCGTTTTCAACGTCATCTTCAATATGTGTGTATGTATATAGTCCACACCTGTGGAGTAACGGTCAGCGCGTCTGGCCGCGAAACGAAGTGGCCCAGGTTCGAATCCCGGTCGGAGCAAGTTACCTGGTTGAGGTTTTTTCCGGGGTTTTCCCTCAACCCAATACGAGCAAATGCTGGGTAACTTTTGGTGCTGGACCCCGGACTCATTTCACCGTCATTATCACCTTCATTTTATTCAGACGCTAAATGACCTAGATGTTGATATAGCATCGTAAAATAACCCAATTTATATATATATATATATATATATATATATATATATATATATATATATATATATATATATATATATATATATATATATATATACCGTACATTGGAACAAAAAAAAGGCACAAAATTTAAATGGTTATATTCCAGTAGCTAATGATTTCACTTGAAAGTTTATTTCACATGCAAATTTCACAGTCCTTGTAGACCGGGAAAGTACTGTAATATTTAAATTTTTACATTTATTAAACATTATTTTTTTTGTAAGGCAGTGCAAAATCGATCGCTTATGCCGAACTAAGCATTATGATCTTAAGATTTCAGCAGGGCAAGCCGTTTGTTGTGCTATCATCATTTGTCTTCTTCCATTAATTGAGTTCTCATTTTGTGAATAATGGGTCGCTTAACGAACGAAGACAAGATTTTCATTAAACATTTGGACCAATATGATAATTTATCTGCCCGTCAAATTATAAGGAACTACGCTCAGCGAAAATGGTCTGTTTCAAGACGTGTACAACGATTGATTAGCAAGATACGGACATGATATCCCTTCTGAGAGATTATTGCGTGAAAGATCGCATTTCTCAGATTCTGTGATGTTTCCGCTGGAGATTCAAACGAGATCTTAATCCTATGAACTATTTTGTATGGAATAAACTAGAAAAAGCAGTTTACTACAAAACAAGAATTCGTAATAGCCTATTGAACATTTAAGACAACGCCTTCTTGAATGTTGGGTCCGGCTTGATCAAAGACAGATATCCAGTGCTATTGGACAATGAAGAAGACGCCTACAAATGATTGTGCGGGCAAATAGGGGGTCACATAGAGCATCATTTTTAATTTTGATTATTTGAAAGATCATTAATTGTTATTAATTTTACGAACATTCAGTTTCTGCATTTTGAAGTAATAAATTGCCTTCAAAAATCACATTTTTCGCATCATTGTGTGTTGACCTCCATAAGATTTTAATTGAGCCTAAAAAAACTTAATAAAAAGTCCAGCTCATCTTTAAAGTCTACTCTTTTCAACAGTGTATTCATTATAAATTAATGTTATGCATTTCCGAAACTAGAGTATTTCTAATTTTGTGCCTTTTTTGGTCCACTGTGTATATAAATTAATATTAAATATCAATGTTGCATGCATTGCTTCAATGCTTAAAGTTGAAAGAAAAGTTGAACCGTGTAGATACAATAAGAGCCTAGTGAAGTGGTTTGCGTGTAGTGTGGCATTTTATCATTCATGGATTGTACTGATTGATATGCCGGCTTCCCGTCTCTTCTGAGGAGTAGGCCTATTATTTGTCAGACATTCTGGGCTTCTTTTGGCAACATTTCATTTTCCATTCTCTGTTTATATGAATTCCATTTCCCCTAACCTTAATCTTTTGTCATTGACCGAATGGACGTGTTCAACTTATTTCGCATATCTGGTTTTTAACATATCCGATGTTAAAAATCCTTTTGCTATTCTTATAAACCTCTATTTCTTTTGTGCCTGTTCGCTTTTCTTCCTCGTGCAGCAACTGCCATTGTTGAATTCTCATAAAATTTCATATGCATTTTATTTCGTGACATAAACCTCTTTAAATTAAATCAGCCTTAACTCTGATTATTTGTCCTCCAAAAGTTTCACGTCTGCCGGAGATCAAACTTTATTCCTATTGAAAGGAAGCTGTCAATTGTTGATAGAGATTTGATGTTAACGGTGTAGTTGTATTAATTCTCACAATATCTGAAATCAATGAGAAATAGTTAGGTGAGGACTCCAATCGGAATCCTCGCGGCTATTCATCATTTGCTATACCTCGCCACTAACAGATCTTGTAACCAAAATGCATATTGCTCCTCAAGTACACGTCGAGCGGAAAGCCAGTCTGTTCCAGCTTCCTTTGACGCGCGGATCTCAACTGTTAATTAGATGCGCTCTCCTTGATGTCTTCATATCCTCGTGTCACATCCGGACACAAAGAAGATCAACGACCCTCAGCCATTTGCGAATAATAGTGCATACTTTTTGTTAGTTACTTTTTTTCCCCTTGAATGGAAGCACTGCGCTGTTCCGAACTTCGACTGACGTGATTGACACTTACTGTTCTGCACCAAAATAGTACACAGATAAGATTTAATATTTCAGTATTTGTTTGACTCTCGCTACAACATTTAATAAAATGTTGAAATTTCACTTTTATAAAACACATACCAAAGTCTCTTTAACTTATACTCCACATAACCTGTGAAAGGTACAGAAGAGAACCAGTTTAGTCCACTTTCCTTAAGAAATGAGTTATGCGTGTTGTGTAAAGTAGGAATCCATGTAGTTTAATCCAATGAATGAAACACTGTGATAATGTGAAAAGTTAAAGTGCTGTGACAGATTTTAGATTTGGCAGACAATGGTAAGTGCATACTAAAGACAGCCGTTAAACTGCTCTTCTGAACAATTTGCTGAAGTGGACTTAGCCCGTTCTTTTCCTATACCCTTCATTTGTGTTTAACATGAGCATTTTATTTTGTATTGCACATAAGACTTCTGAAAATAAATTAATGGTTATAGAACTACGTGTCACATTGACTGTTGTGTATTCAACGTCAAAAGTGCTAATTTAATGTTGAGTTTATACAAATATAAAAAATAAATGAATAAATATGTCAGTAAGTTTTTTTAGTTGGTTATTTAACGACGCTGTATCAACTACTAGGTTATTTAGCGTCGATGAGATTGGTGATAGCGAGATGGTATTTGGCGAGATGAGCCCGAGGATTCGCCATAGATTACCTGGCATTTATCTTACGGTTGGGGAAAACCTCGAAAAAAACCCAACCAGGTAATCAGCCCAAGCGGGGATCGAACCAGTGTCCGAACGCAACTTCAGACCGGCAGCGGTAGCTAGTAAGTAAGTAAAAAGACAAATACATACATGCATGCATGCATGCATACATACATACATACATACATACCGGTACATACATACTTACATACATACATACATACATACATACATACATACATACATACATACATACATACATACATACATACATACATACATACATACATACATACATACATACATAAATTAGTAAAATGAAGGAATGTTCTTCACATTTTCTTACATTGGCCGTATTTGGCTAATTGTGTTCGTATTTGGCTATATTGAATTTTCTCGAGTTATTCTTAAGCCTGTTGTTTTCTTCTATCATCCCTTATTGAACTCAACAATTTTGTTTAGCCTTATTACACATACTAAATTAAATGTTATAAATAGCCAAGAAATCATTAAGCGCTTAAAAAGCTGCGTAAATTTTATGTTAAGTAACATTCGACTTTAGCTGAAAAGCAAAAAGTTACTATCTAAGCAGTATTGAAAACTTTATACGACGGAATAGACATAGTACAGAACTGGTAGAGTTAAGACGCTCTTAGGATAACTAGACTATTAAAAGAGGACATAATTTTATTACGACGTTGGTATTTGAACAGAGGCTTGCGACCTGGAAATTCGATATACCTACTCATTCTCTGACCTTTTACAAGAAAGACTATAACAGTTTTTCCTCAAAGTTGTGTGGGTGCACGGCCTCGCAGTAATTAAAATGGCCCCACGCACAATGAATTGCTCTGAAATTTGTCTCGAAAACACTGCTGGAAGCGGTTCTAAATGCCACGCAGTCATCAAGCACTTTAAATTGTTATGCTCACAGTACTAGTTGGTCCGCACAGCTTGAAGAAACTTTGGGTTTAATAATATATCCAATCCGTGGGCGAACAGCCCAAAAAGGAACAAAGCCAATCAGCCGATTGCTGGCCTCACGTCCACATGCCTCACCTGAGGTGAACGATCATTTAACCAGATTTGAGATATCGTATGATCAGCACGAAGATCCTCCCAATTTAATTGTTATAGCCGGTTTTCGAAACCGAATTACGCTATCTATCGTAGCTTCTCCAATTCATTACGATCTGGGTGGGCACCGGTCCAATACGCTGGACGGGATTTCGTTCCTTCCCCATGATAACTCGAACCAGCGCGCATTCCGTAACATGAGTCCTATGCATATGATGCCCTACGCTACGGCGCAGTACTTAATATGCAAGATGGAAGGTGTTCAATGACAGTGACCTAACGGAGTAAATCCTTACGACCAAAGGAACAGAATTTTGTTTTCCATTTCAGGTTATTTCTTTTTATTTAATGAGAAATCGACTTTATTTCTAGAAAAACTGCAACTTCTCTAACGCACGGAAACACCCCTTCTCCGCAGCAGTGAGGACGATTATGTAGTCAGTGTCAATTTGAAACCTATTTCACGAGGTGACAGTCATCACAGAATAACCCAAAGAAAATCTCGATGTTTAGATTTGGGTTATCAAAATATTCAAAATTAGACTTATGCTGCCAATAGTGGCTATTGCTATGTGGAATCGATCGAAGGTGTGACTGCAGTAAATTCCATATATTGTTGTTCATTTTATATTGTCTGTTTTCATGAGAATCCCTTTTCTCTTCAAACGTTTCATCTTTTAATATTTTCCCTCGTATTACTCTGTTTTTTGACAGAAATTTTAGAAGAGTCCTAAAATCGTTGACGACACACCTCTTGCTGAACACTACTTTGACGCACTTTTAACGACTTACTGTATTTTTTGGATTTTCTGATACTTTACAACTGAACCCTTGCTAATTAGCTTGCGTAGTTGTGGAACGCAGCAAACATCAACGCATTCAGCTTGAGACAGGCACTGCAAGCAGTATTGTGTTGTGTGTAGTAGTTGTGATCTGTGTGCGGTCTGAGTTATGTCAAAATGGAAAACAAATGAACATAAACAAAAAAAAAACGAAGGAGAGAGGACATGAAAATCAACTTAAAACTAGAAGACAAAAAAATGAAATGGCGACATGATGTTACGTATGTAACTTCGAAAGGTGCTGTTGCTGAAGATAAGTCTTTTGCACCCATTACCTCCTGCTGCCAGAAGAAATGTTTGTCTACGTTCACTGCTGATGAACAAGAAGATCTCTTCGAAATATTTTACAGGGCAAACAAAATTACTCAGGATGCTACAGTGGCAGGTAGGTTCTCAAGAAAAAAAAATATATCTACCAGTCTACAAGATATTGAAACGAAACTACGTATACAAGTAAATTTTAAAACGGAGAATCGAATTAAACATTCTCCCGGAAAAGAGCCTATAGACATGTGGGTATCTTTTCCGGCTACCGCCTCAATTGTTTTTACGAACAAAGAAATCAGATTACAACTTAGCAATGACTGAATAAACAAACTGCCTTTAACTTCATGGCAGCAAGCTATATGCGGGTTATGTTTTATAGAATTTGAAAGTGTAACATCAATTCATAATCATTTTTGCAGTGAGCATGGTGTTCGGAGAACTCCGAATTACACGTCAGTGATGTTATGGTATTGCACGTTTACAGAATGTGAATCTGTTAACATACCACACACTAGTATCCATATTCGTGTTCTCGAGAATGAAGTTTTTAACGCTGATGTGATAGCAAGTTCCAAGAACATTCATAGACGACTGTTTGCAGACATGATGGCTATGCCATAAAACTTACCAACGTTACTGCAAACTCTACCCTTACTAGTGTCGTGCATATTCGGTTCAAATTTGTCGAGTATGGTGAAGTTCGATATTCGTCGATGCTCGCTCTGCAAAAGAAGACCTGTCGTGTTTGTTCCACTTTGTTATAAAAATATGCGCTGTCCTCCACTCCCACCCTTCAAGTTTTAAGCGCTTAGGATTTTAACACAGATCTTGCGATTAACTTTTCATATGAAATAAGATGAAGTTTGTAATGTCTTGGTTGCCTCTCTCATGTTCGAGCATTGCAGAACATTAACTCCTATTGCATGCAACTTGTTGAGGCATTAGGCGATGCGAATCTCCAGAAACGGATGTTTGCTTTTCATACCACAGCTGCTACAGGAAAGCCATTGCGCATGGTGTTACAGCAGGTTTGCGCACTATCTCATTGAGGAAAGTAGTTCGTTATTTGTCATTAACTGGTGCTGCCGTGGTGGGCAAATTACGTGGTATTCAAATTCTCCAGACTTGGTACCACTCCTTGTCTTTTTATGAGCTTTCATAGTGAGTGATGTCTTAGCACAGCAACCCATGGATATAGATGATCTCAAAGCAAAGATTGTCTCAGCTTTTGAAACAATTACCTTGAGATGTTACATTACACATTTAAGGAATTAACATCGTGATTTGAATTGTGTTGTATACGCAAGGGTGGGAACATTGAGGTATAATGTGGTCAAAACTCTCATCATTTTAGAATGTATTTAAAGATTAATGAAAAATAAATTGTAACCATTCTCATCTATTGGAACGAAGTAGATAGATAATATTACCGTTATAACGTCAGTTTAAAAAACATTCGCTCTTCTGCATATGTTATTTCCTGTATGGAGGGATTAAAAGACCAGGAGATTAACCGTGATCTAATTTTGTAACCAGGGTAGTATAAGAATGTATCAGTGTTATCGTTTGTGCTTTGAGAGTTAGCCAGTGGAGATGCATGTACCCACGTGTGTGACCTTATGATATCTTATGACATCAACATTCATTCACTGCATTACCTCGCTGCGTCTTATTCTCCTGAGACTTTCTCCTGGTTGGCGTAGAGTAGTTTGTGGTGCTACATAGTTTGATACGTATATTGCTATAGTTTGATACGTATATATTGCCCTGTACACGGTTCATTGTGTAATACGGTGAGAATTCACTACCATTTAGAAAGAAGAATATTAATCTACGATAGTTATGTGAATAAAACATTGTTACAAATCCTGCAACAGTAACTTCGGTCGTAATTATTCCGAGATATAGTTAGGTCATCACAAACAATTTTTAAGATAGTGAAAAATGTGTGAATACATGATATTCTTGCAGAAATTAAGTAAAAAAAAAGTACAAGACATACGCACAATGCTGTTTCAACAAGGACGACATAGGGTAGAGGTTAGAAAATTATTCTCCTTGGAAATCTTTGCGATGCCGATTAGCACAGCAAGCATTTTTGCAACAAGAATTGACTCATATTTTAAGAGCCGAGAGTGAACACTTCGATCATATGATGTAATGGTGAGTACTATTCGATTACTTCTAATAAGTAATTATAGTAAGCATGTCTGTAAAATAAGCTATTGAAACAGTAACATCCGAGCGACGCAACGCTTTGCTGACGGCAAAACTGTCGGATCAACCTGACTGGTGGACACTCATTAGTTAGTATTAGTAAGGAAACATTCTTGATTACATATGAAATTTATAGCTTAATATGTACAGCAAATAACGATAAAATTAATTGAAACACAACCGGCTTCCATTTAAATGAGACAAATATCCGCCTTTCTCTAATTTGATTACTATGAATTGTGAACTTAAACAACATTATTATTATTATTATTATTATTATTATTATTATTATTATTATGCAAAATGATCTGATCCTATTCATGATTTTCCATACATTTGACGTACTGATATATATCCAGCAGATACTCAAACGGATTATCACGTGACTATAACAGTGTGAAATACGAAGGCAGTCTGTATAAAGACGTGCTGTCATTATTACCAAGTTTAGTCATTCGATGTGTATATTTTCTGCTCGAGTGATTAGCAGCAGTCGATTTGCTTAGTCGGTTACGGTGAACTGCCTCGCTTTCTAATTCGCTGGGGAACCAGCATGCCGTTCGAGAGACACGTCAAAGACAGAAAGCGCGCTCCCTTTTGCAGCAGTATTCGACAAATTGAGCAGACGTGTTGCAATTCTCTTCTATTTGGTCGGAAGGTTTTAAAAGTGGTCATCAGTTTCACTATATTGCGAACGTCAGTGACATCAAAATCGCGGAGATTATCCCTCCCTACTGGACCAGAATTTCTAACTGGAAATCCGCAAGCCTTAGTTTTACACAAGAGGTCTCTAGATATTTTGTAAGAGATCGTGATTAAAATTATTTATTTTAAAATCTGTGTGCCACGCTGGTGGGAAGTGACTAAGAATTCGCGTTTAAAAAAATTAACATTCTTTATATCTTTTTAAAAATGAAATTCCATATATATTTAAGCATTTATGTAACAGAAATTACCGGTACTTATTTTTGTCTTATGTGATTTTATAAAGCTTATGAAAGCGAAAGAGAGATGCATTCCAAAGAAGGCAAGCTGAGTTAAACTACTTTATTTCTTTAAGATTCGTATAAATTTCAATTTTAGTTTTAAATAAAAAAAATATATACTCTTGCAAATAGACCTACCAATTCTCATTAATAACTGGGAAAGGAGAAAATTGTAAGAATTTTATGGCTACATGCATGCATTAAAATATTAGATAAAATGCTAAGAAAAGAAAGATTTATCTTTTTTCCGGAAAAGGAGCCCTAAGGTTTAAACCACATTCTGAGGCTTATTGTGCTTACCATTTCTATCCCAGGAATATTTGTTGGATTGCTTAGGAACGTATTTCTTTACGTATTGTAATTCTATATTTGGTACCATCTATCAATTCAGTTACGCAATACTGACGACTTCCGCTTTTAATGCCCTCTGACCCTCCAAAAATTTCAGAAAAATCCTCAGAATGATGTCATCTGTATGCAAATTAACATTAGTATATTCTGCTGCATCCTATTGTCCTGGGAGAATTGAATAGTGATAGATTAAGATGAAATTAATAGTGGCTGATTGAGATCGAGAGTCCAACGTTAAAAACTTCCCAGCATTTGCTTAGAATCAGTTGAAGAAAAAGCCAAACTGGCGACTAATAAGATGTCAATCTAAGAGATCGAAGAAAAATACCTCTTTCTATAACATTGAAAATTAGTTAGTATTGGATTATTATACTGACTTCATACTTATAAAGATATTGTACCGCCATCTACATACAATAAAGTATTAACTATGCTCTTAAATAGGCCAAAAGATAAATTTTTGCTTGAGAGTTTCATATGAAAAATAAAGGCAATTATTTAAGAAGTTGCGTAGTTAAAATTGTTAGCTAACAGCTTCAATATTATCAATGCGGCTATAACTTTGCTTATGATACACTATGTGAAATCCAAGGACTGCGAGTCTGAAGCAGGAGGTGAAAGTTTTCAGCTGTTGTGGAGAACCTTTGAGCTATTTTCAAATGTGTCAGGTCCGTCTGTTGACAAGTAATCCATCTGCTTATGTTTACTTTACGAAGCAGAAACCATTGTGATGTTCAAGCTATTAGGAAAATCGAAACTTCGTAGTTGATCCGATTTTGAGCGCTGCCAATGGGATGTGGAAAGATGGCTTGTTGTCTGCATAAATATGTCCTTTACAAAATAGCGTTAATTATTACTTTCAGGAAATAACCGCTTAAAGATCTTCAGTATCTTTGAATTTCTTTTATGACAGCGTAGTTAAATGTGAAATTATTGACAATAGTAATATGAAAATTATAATTATTATTTACGTAAGATGTTTTAAACCCTCTCTCCCAGTTGGTATCCAACTTTACAAAAAAATAAGTAGGAGATTAGGAAGAACTAAAATAAATTGTAAAATAAGAAAATGAAATTAATTAAGAAAGGGGAATGAAATAAAACTTAAAATTTAAAACCGAGCACTCAAAACTCAAATTGTTCTTCGGAAGTTAGATATTTAATTAAAAAACCTAAGCATTCTGTATGTCGAAAAACATAGATTGTGTTAAATATTACTTATCCTCGTTCAAGTTGATGTCTGGATAATATACATGAATTTAAGGAATTATCTCCTTAAAAGAGGTGGTTAACAAATGTAATTATTTTATTATTATTTTTTATTTATTGAATATACTCGTACTTTTCTGTTTCTTGTGATGAAATAATTTCTTAGATATCCCTAATAGTGTCCGAGATAATCCCTTCTAACATGCGCTCTCTGTCCTTTTAAATTTAGTGTTTGTCACTCATTTTCTGGAAATTTAAATTTTACGTATGTTTTCTCAGGTAACTCAAAACGTTTTTGAGATTTGTAGGCCTGTTTTAAATAAAGTTTGAGTGCTTGTGTGTTTTTGATATCTTAAGAACATAACTAAAACCTTTGCTGTAGTTGCTGTAGCATTTATGATTTATTTAAACACACACACGAATCACCCACTTGAAAATCGGTCCAAGCTAAGCTAGTCTCTACACCAGGATAACACTTGTTTGTCCCACGGCCGGGGACTCGTCCGTAGGTGTTAGTGAAGCCCGCTGCGGTGCACTACTGCCTGTGGGTTTGGACGGGGAGGGCCCAGGTAAAAAAAAAACAGTGGTATGGTACGCCTGGATGTTGACGGGGCAGGTAGATGCATCGCAGCGTGGGACCTATTCTGTTCATTTTATAAACCCATTACTATACTAATTTATTTTGCATTTTGCGCATTTATTATGATAATGTACACTAAGATAATATATCCAGTACTTGTTTTATGATACGCAGTCAATTCATTGCGGAGTTATGTCATATTATTCTTGCATCTGCAAATAAATTTGCCAGTCCGTGAAAAAATATCGGTATATTATCTGGATTAATAAGAAGTGCAAATTTCCTTTGCGCTTCGATCACAATTATGTCAACACGTCTAGTTGCTTCTTCTATAGAAATGCAGTAGCTCCCAGCTCATTTTCGGAAGGCATCAACAATGATAGTCAGGACAGTATGATGCCATATATTTCACAGTACCCCTTTCGTTGGACATGCTAAGTATAAAAATATTGTTTAGGTTGCCAAGGACGACGAAATAAATAGGAGCTTAGGTACCAGTAATGTAATGTTGATGGCCGAAGCAAGATGGTCCACTCGAAACAATTTGTTGATTTTTGTAAGGCTTTTCTTTTGCCAACATCTATAATTACCAATGTTTGTTTACTTGAATTGAAAGGTTCGATTGCATTGTTAAGAAATCACTTGAGATAAGACATAGTTACCTTTGTATTGTAATTTTATTTTTTCTCTTTCGTTGCTTTACTATCCATAACAGAACTACCCATAGCCTATAATATGTATTACTCAAATTTTATTTTGTAAATGGTATATTTTGTCTTGTAGGCAATCCATTTTTAGGATAAGTATTAAAATATTAAATGCTTTTATATCACATTTCGTAAGAATATACGAATAGTCATTTCTAATAATAAACCTCGTCCATACTAAAATGAGGGAAATTTGAGTCTTTATCTTAATTTGAATACAAGTTCAAATTATGGGTTTATTTAACGGCGCTCACAACTGCCGATGTTATATCAGAGTCGCCGGTGTGCCGGAATTTTGTCCCGCAGGAGTTCTTTTACATGTCAGTAAGTTTACTAAATTTGAATATTTTCGTGTTTGAATTGTTCTTTATTACGGTTTGTTTCCTATTCATTCTCTTCAAACTTCCGACTTTTAGCGGTAAGATTGCATAATATATCTGTAAACGTTAACTATCCCCTCCTTCACCAAATCTCTAAAGTTACTTTTAAGTATATATTTATATATTTCAGATCTCACCCTCAGAATCTCCATTTATCGAATGCTGTCATATTCCTCTCACCACATATCGACGCCATAGGTTCTCCTTTCTTTGGGTTTTACGACTGCAACTCTGTATTCATATCTCGTTCCTCTGGTGCGTGACCATGGAAAAGTCTGCCAATATTTAGGGCAGCTACTCTCCGACTTTACTGTATATAAAACTCAAAGAGAAATGCAGTGAGATTAAGTGATACGTATTTAAATGAACCAATTTTAGAGACAAGTGGAGTATTACGTGCAAACGTTTTTTTATTGCCAATATCAGAGGAGAATTTTTTCAAGAAATACAGTAATGGCGTACTGGCAACTACAGTCTTTAAAGTAGAAATATTCTTTGATACTGAATCTTTAAGTGTTCGGTAAATCTTCGCATTCAAAGTTACAGAACTGAATATTCCAATCATAGTTATTACGAAAAGCCAGATTTACAGTAATTTATAATATAAGATATTAAAATTAGACTTTATCCACGAGTGGAAAATTCAGCGCCCGAGGCGAAACTAGGCTGATAATTTCCATGAGCGCATAAAATCTGTTTACTCTCGTGTACTATACAATATTTTATCCATTATTTGTATCTAAATGTAATTTCAAATTGTAGACCTTTCCTTGAAATGTGTTGATTTTGAAGAAGTTATAAATTTAATGGATGTATGAATTTTATTGTTGGTAGTGTGTTGGTTGTCATGGAGAGAGTGATTTTAAAAATTGTCAATTCACCACTGTGAATAAAGTCATTGTTTAGGTTACCAAGAACGGTGAAATAAAGACCAGCTTAGATACCAGTTATGGATAAAAATAATTATGAGACGTCAATGTGTTTTCGAACTAAGGGAAACATGAAGGACGTCAAAGGAAGAGAGGTTAATTTTTTATTTAAGAAATATATGTTACATTGCTCTGTAGTGTAGTAATAGTTACAAAAATCAATATTCAAAACGGAAAAGTTCTGAAAGATTTAAAGGAGGTGATAATGAAATACTCTGCCTACAGTAGATTCTACAATGTTTACACTTCAGGATCAATTTTCTAAGGAAAGAAGAATATTCTAATATTTGTATTAAGCTGCAGCAATTTCTTTAGAAACAGAAATGGGATAACACGAAGTTAACGCACATTTGACTTTTCGACCTCATATTCCCTAACAGTAGCACAATATAATGTGACTGCCTCCGTGGCCTGTTGGTCAGCACGCTGGCTTCTAGATCAGGAGGTCCCGGGTTCGATTCCCGGGCTCGGCTCTCGGTGAGTTTTTCTTGAAGAAGAGGAATTCCCTGGGTGTCTAGAGTCTGGAAATTTGTATGAATGTGAGTGTCCCGGGTTAATATTAATTAACCAATCATCATAAATATACACATATACATCAGGACTGTCGCTGGGCAGTTTCAGCGTCACATTGTTGACAAGTAACTCCATCTGTTAGCACAACCATAAAGCATCTTATAGGTGCTATAGAGTTACCAACAACGAAAAAAAAAACAATATAATGTAAACTGTCTACACTTTTTTGTATTTCCACTTATCCGCGAAGTTACAAAAACTACTTATCTTCTCTTCCGACAGAGGGCAGTACCTTAGGCCATTTTATTTTATCTACTTATCGCAAAAAATGACTGTGCCAGAAGTTGGCTGATGACATATATTAATTGTGACGATTAAGGCTTATAGGGTTTAGTAGAAAGCAGGCCATTGTTTTTGTTTGTTTTTTTATGATTAGTATTCTCCCGACATTTGCATGGAGAAACTTGTAAAACTACAAAATAATAATAATAATAATAATAATAATAATAATAATAATAATAGTAATAATAATAATAATAATAATAATAAACCTATTCAAGGATATTCGGTACTTAGCATCGAACAGAACTGTACAGTTATCGTGCTGTTTATAAATAGTCTTTGTACGAAGTTACATCTAATATGATTAGGAAATATAATGTACTCTTAACATTTTTTCTTAATTTAAATAACATTTTTGAAAACCGCTACTCTTCCCATAAATTCCAAAATATATGTCTGAAGTTTTGTCTACACACGTGCCAGACTTTAAGAAACAAAGGTAGCTATCAAGGGTTTCCATTCCACTTACTCAAGCAGTAAACAGAATTTTTAATGCAGTCGAGTACAAAAATTGCCAAAAAGAAAAGATTGCAAGTGTGTATAAAGTGTATACATAAAAAATGAAATGTAAGATATAAAGAGGAAAATGTTAATACGCACACATTAAAGCACATTCACAAAAAAATCATGCATCTACTGCAACGTCTGTAGGAAGAGTAACATTTCTAGTGAAGGAAAACGTACAGAAAACCTAAGCCGAGAAACTGAAATCCTACTGCTACTACTAATACTATTTGTACCACTACCACTTCCATTACCATCACCACCACTACGACTACCATCACTACCACAACTAATATATCTTGAGGTACTAAAGAGCAAAGATAGTTGGCGCTTTAATGCTGCCAACCTTGAATCTAAAGCACTATGTATTTCACAAACTTGTATTATGTGATGTGATGAAAGCAGTAACTTTAAATACGTACATTTCATTATGTTAAGGACTAATATTATATAATTAATATATTCCGCAATATGTTATATATTATAATTGCGCTATAAAATGCACACACAATATGGCATTTGAATAAAACTGATGTATTTAAATTACAGTATCTTGCCTCGCCTGATTAATATCTCAAATTGTGCCAACATAATAGTTACAAAATTACTTAATATTGTGATATCTGTAACGCGTGCATTCGAAGAAGTGTTTCCAGTAGTGAAGTGAATCTCATAGCTAGAAAATCACTAAATCTAAGCAGGTACAGGCCGGCTACTTTATGGTGACAGCTCTGGCCTGGCGACGCAGTGGTTTGGGCGAGTTCACTGTTTGTTCGAAGGGGTGTTCATTTTAGTCTTCCCCTGGCTGCGCTAGCGGTCACATCTCGGGAGCGTTAGTGTGGGCGTACAGTCGCGCTAAGGACGTACTACACCACCACTGTCTTGTATATTGCAATTTAGTGTGTTTGTTACGTACATTTCATTTAGTTACTTAAATAGTTGTAGTGCTTCTGTTTTGTATTATTTAGTATGTACAAGATTCACTGCTATTTTCTGTTTGTGAAAATGCTGCCTGTTAGAAGCAAACTGAAAGGTCGGGTATTGCATTCGCAGTTGCGAGAAGTCGTGAGCAACGTGTAGCGCTTTATGAAGATAGCGTCGGAAGAAAAAACGTAACAAATGTTGGATAACTTGTAGCAGAGTTTACCGCTGTGTCTGAGAGCTATGTTAGCCAAATAATAAGGGAGACTAAAGACATTGATAATCGGCGCCAAAATCAACTGTGGACAACTTTAATGAAGCTGTCATAAGACGAACCAAAGCACGAGTTCTATATTTCACAGAAATAGCGGCCCACACTTAAAAAATATATATATTATTGAAATTGAAAGGCTGTCTACTTTCAGGGAGGTATCTCGACTTTGAGGAAAGTTATTTTGAAATTAGGATTTCATTGAGAAAAAAAAACACAAAATAATCGCCAAATTCTGATGAGCATCACAGCATTAGGGCCAAAAGTATGCAGTATTTGAGGAAAATAAAGAAGTAGAGAGAAGAAGGCCGCTCCATCTTTTACATGGAGGATGATGATGATGATGATGATGATGATGGTGGTGGGAAAGGTAACAGTGAAGCTCTGATGAACATTACCGATATTTCCGCATAAGTATTTTTCATTGTTAATTAGTGATTAACTGTTAAATATAGTGATTCGATTGCTGCTCAGTGTATTTCCACATTAATGTTTATTAGTGATTATTGTTCCAAACTGCTGCTCATTGTATTTCCACATTAGTTTACTTCTTTAGTGTTTATTAGTGACTATTGTTCCGGAGTATGAAGTGAACACAGTGACAGGAGCTCAAAATTATGCAGACGCTGCAACGTCTAATTTCTAATATGACTGTATTTCCCTCCCTCCATTCCCTCCGTCTCGGGTCGGTCTCCCTCCCACAGTCGAACCTTCTCCTCTCTCGCGTCGACGAGCTGTCACCATAAAGTAAGTGGGCTGTAATCAAGTAATGGGGGGAAGGGAAATGTTGAAGTTGTAAATTATTAGTATCTCAAGTGACATTTTACCGACTATAGGCCTACCACTAGCATCGCATAGTCATATTATTATTATTATTATTATTATTATTATTATTATTATTACTATTATTTTTAATATTTTTATGTTTTTATTATTATATTTTTATGAAGGAATTTTCTGTGATAACACAGGTTTCCTCAACCAAAAGATAGCTTCCTTCTCCGTCCTCTCGATATAGCCAGTCTTTATTATTATTATTATTATTATTATTATTATTATTATTATTATTATTATTATTTTATTATTTTATTGTTATTTTTTATTATTATTTTTTATTTTTATTGTTATCATATTTTTATAAAGGAATTTTTCTGTGATAACACAGACTTCCTCAACCAAAAGATAGCCCCTTTCCCCACTCTCTCCATGTAGCCAGTCTTCATTATTATTATTATTATTATTATTATTATTATTATTATTATTATTATCATCATCATCATCACCATCACCGTAATTATTATTATCATTACATCGCTGTCGTCTTCAGCTTCATTGTCATCATCGTACTTTTTTTTTTTTTTTTTTTTTTTTTTTTCCCAAAAAATATTTCTCACTTACGTGGAGATTGTGGACAAATACTTAACATCGATAAATCTCGAACGCTATGATATTAATATAGTGAAGAACAGATCGCAGCAAAGTGAACTGAACTGTTAATTTCACAACAATGTAGTAACTTCACTCCTATTGAAGAAAGAAGAAACTGTATTTCCCTGTCTGAAATTCGAACAGTGTGTCAGCAACAAAATGTATGATCATTGCACTAGCTAGTTTTTAGTCACACTTAAAGAGGCAGTGGTTCGTTTTCGTGTCAAGCGAAATTTTTCGTGGACAATGATTTTCTCTAAGAAATTTGGTTACTTCTTTTCGTATAATAATATCATAAATATCATTCCATCGAGTCTGTATAGATTCTTAGTTCAGAAATGTCGTTTACTACATATTTCTTCCGGCTTGGTGTACGACGTACCATCGTGACGCATATAAAGCTTTCGACTTACTTATGCCATATGGCAGCCACGTAACTTTTCCTGCACGTTCGCTAACAAGGAAAGAATGAAAAGCTGTTGAAAATGCCATTAACTAATCTAGGAATAAAGAGCCTTAGCAAGCCTTTCAGATTTCAATGCTATGTGCCTGACGGCGCAGATACAAAGGAGAAAGTTAATAGCTTAAAGCACGTGCAGTCGAGCTCTGGTCAATGAAAGGCCGAGATATCTCATAAAAGGCACAGAATTCATAACACATAGAGATTTTCAGTCCTTTTTTCTCTACCTCTAGCCTAAATATTCGATTTGCACAGTCCTTGTTAGAAAAGTAGACAAATCATGATTATCATATGAGTTTTATTTGTTATGATTAATCATGCCTCTCTTCATGCGACCGACTTAGTTCATGGAGGGCGCGGCTTTTATATCCGCCCGGAAGAACACGAGCCATTCGCGCTTAAACAACGTTGTCTAGTTATAATGTTAAAACTCAGTCGCTGTTAGTGGTGGTAATTTAAATATTACATGTTTCCAGACAAAATACTGTAGCCACGAAGGAGATGAGAATATGAACCATGTCGTTGCATGGAAAGCATTATAGTGCATGGGCATATACACTAAAGTTAATCAAATCTGGCTCTTTTAAATATTATGCGTGGTTGAGTAGAATTATTTTTTTCGACGGTGATATATTTAAAGAAATACTGGTGTAGATTATTCTAGTTTGCAAATATGGTTCTTTGCGAAGTTCTTAATATAAAGTTGTCTCCAATAGGCATTATTATGCTTAAGGGGTCAGACCGTGGAGGAGATAAATATAACTATACAGCTGACCTGGGTGCTAAAACCCTAATTGAGTCACTGTAAATCACCGTGGCTAACGAGAAAGACAGGCTTCGGCACGAATCGGAGTCACGTGATTATCATGGTCTTGTCATTGCCATATTGACAAACACCTAATATAAATGCATGTTCAGAGTTCTAAAAAACAAAGGAATTACTATATTAAACTTGTTAAACGTACATATATATATATATATATACATAGGGGAGAGTCGGGTAGTATCGGACATCGGGTAATATCGGACAGTGAGTTTCTTTCATCTACCACACGATGATAGTACCTGATTGACATGATTACGTTTCTGTGATGTCGCATAGAGAAACGTAACCATGCAGAGTCCCTTATTTGTAAGTCGTTCGTGTTGGCGGAAACCATCGGATGACGTGTATGAAGAAACAGAAAATTCATTCAATAAATTTACTCCTACCGTAATATGAGAGTCTAAAAATATCCTCCTCCCATTACAGTCCGGACACAATTGGCACCTGTTGAGTAACTTCTGGATCACTTTTTGAAGTTCAGCCGGTATAATCCTGTCATCGTAGCCCGAATATTTTGTTTTAGTTCTTCCATTGTACGCGGATTATTTTCATACAATTTCCTCTTCAAACTCCCCCACAGATAAAAACCGCATTGAATTAAAGCTAGGCGATCTCGCAGGCCACAGTCCTCTGCCAATTATTACGATATCACCGAACACGTCTCATATTGCAGTCAGTGAACTTTCCTTTCGAACATGTTTTTACTCTTTTTGTAGTCCTTATGATTCACGTAAGCCATTCATAAAAAAAATATTATTCTAAATTGTAGCGAGCGAACCATATTGTACTTACCGATACTGTACGATATTGCATAACTTTATAATTTAGGTTGAGGTGACCAGTGTTCCATTCGTTTACAATATTTGACGTAGATGATGTCTTTCCCCCGCACATTGTGAAATAAAGATTGCAGAATTTCAAAAGCTCACTGTAACAACACTATGAACCATAGCCCGATTGCTAATGTTTCTAACTTTTGTGGTCACACCCAATGACGTCATTCCCTTCGCTACGGGCATGCGTATAAAGTTAACCTTGTCACGCGGTCTCTCTCAGTAATATCTCGGCATCGAGAACAGCTACAGACTCCATTGATTTTTAATCGTGAGTGTAACATTAAAGTGATAGTAGACACGTGCGATATACTATCAGTGAATCATAGTGAAGAATTTGTTGTGAGCTGGAACTAACTATCGCTTCTATGAAGAGAAAATATATTGCATGTCCTTTATTAATTACTTCTTTTATCATAGAGCCATGTTCTCCATTTGTAAAATGAAACAAATAAAACACTAAAACTAACACAACTGCAGATTCATAACCGAAACTGGGTGACTTTTCTACGTCCCGATGTAGTCTATCAAAGAATTTTGCACAATACGTAAGTAGTCACAATAGTATACAAAAATACTGTAAATATGTTTAATACAAGTCAGTTTAAATGAAATCAGAAGTTACTCCAAGTGACTGTATAAGCCATCCGTTATCTCGTGGAACCTACCCGCGCGTGGGGGAAGCAGAAAGTGGACTGAGAAGCTTCCCTCCCTCGCTACGCTTCCACTTGCAGCTAGCTAGGTCACATTCCCCCCACCGTAAGATTGTTACTGTGAACTGTGGCGCACGCATCCATTTGGTTTCACGAGATAACAAATGATCTATACGCACAATTCCCCAATCAATTTGCTCTTTGTTTATGATATACCTAGACGTGGCAACCTCTACGTATTAGACTCGTACCAATAGCCTATATATAGCGCAAAATGGCCTGAGTTTCACGACATGAATTTCTCTATAAAAGGCTCGAAGTGTACTATATAAAAATCATCTAAGCTTATATTAGAAAAATTCTTACTATAATCACAGACTATATTGGTTTAAGTTTAAATGAACGCGTTATTCGTCTGACTGTTAGGTGATTTTTATACAATAGAAGAACAGAAAAATTAAAATGAAGTTAAAAACGTACATGGACAAAAAAAAGCTTCAACAGCATATTATTTGTTTTAAGGCAAAAGTGTTCATCCTTTAACTTTTGTACAAATAGAAGAGAAAAGAATAACAGTCGAATATTAATTGAACAGGATACTACCAAAGCGCAGAGAATTGCAGAATGAGTTAGTTCACAAATGTCTCGACACACCTAGTATACATGGATGGAACTTTAATCTACAGTCAACGTACAAAACTCTTTATCTCTTGTCTCTGGTTTCAAGGGGGAAACAATTAATAATCTTTTCCGTTGATAGTGAGGACAGTTTCATAACTAAATGGTATTTGAGTTTCATCAGAAGTCAAACAACTGTCATACCATTGTGAATTAGAGTAATTTTGAGAACTGGCTGAAAGACAAACTAATTCCTAACTTTCTACCTAACATTGTGTTAGTGGTGGAGAGCGCTTACCACAACGTTTAAATTAATTAAGCTTTCACTTTAAATGAAAGAAAAAGTGTTCTTATGGGAAGATATTTCTCTAGCCATGTTTAAATAAGCTGAATGTCCTGCACAATTGGAATATAAACTGACGATGGTTTAGAAAACGTGATCACAAAACATTGACGCACTTGAAATCCCGATTCAAACCAAATAAATATAGATTCGAACTGTATTAAAATTGGATTGTGAAAAAAGACACGTCAAGGCTAATCTATATTGGAAAATTGACCGATTGACATTAATTTCGGTTGTCGCAAAGTATTGGAATAAAAACTGCTAACCTATGCGGAAAATATGAAACAAGTACACGGGCAGAAAAGTCATATTTAATACATAACGCGAAATTATAATTCATTTCATTGAGCTTGTTTGGCGACAGATGTTGCTTTCATAATGATCAGAAAGTGACTGAAAAGCATACAGCGTATTTTCTCTTACGGAGTAAGCGGTTGAAGTGATTCTAGCTTTGAAAACTCATTTTAGAACACACGATACAAGATAAGGTAAGACGATCGCGACTGTAGCTCAAGCACTAGCGTACTGGTCTTCCATCTTGGCTGCCCTGGTACGATCCCCAGCAAGGTTGTGATGGAATTTGCTGTGGACAAAGCAGAAGTTGCAGAGTGTTTTTTCTCGGGCTACTCGCATTTCCCTCTATCATTCCACCAACACACTCTACTTTTCTTTCATTTCATCTATCATCTGCAAGTATTAGTTAAAATAGACTGGGGTGGTTTTGAGAGTAGTGCGGGTTGCCGATGCTGGTATAGGAAGGGCTTGGAGCTCCGGTACCCGAGAAGATACTCGTTTGACATAGGACATAGCTCTGCCAGTGTTCAGGAAAGATGGCCCACCTGTCAGTATCAGAAATGCCAGCTGTTGGACTTGTACAATCATCGTATATAGGACGCAAATGTAAGCCTATGAACAATTATACTTCCCAGGTCTGGCCATCGAAAAGCTAAGACTGCCTTAAATAGATTTGTATCGTCGGCACTATCACTCATTCTTTAAAAACGTAAAAAAAATTAAACAAGGAATAGGGGATGGTCTAAAAAACATTTTGAGATAGGAAACTTTGTGCCTGCGAAGTCAGAGTAAGGAGATATGAGTTTCAGCATGTCTACCGTTATCGCTTACTCTTTTCCATATTAGCTACATTTATTATTTACATGTAGTCAGTCCATCATATTTTGTTTGTTGTCCTATTGTCCACAAGGTAGTTCTATCATATTTACATTGTCAAATTACAAAACATAATTTGTGTCAACGACAGATCTTTCGAAGAAGAATAGTATACGTATAGTAGTTACTAATTCGGATTTGTGAATGATATGAAAATAATTAACAAACATAAATAAGTATAAGTAAATGTATAGTAGTGCCAAAAAAACCGGACCGAACCTTGTAGCTGATTTCAGAGCCTTGTTCACTCCAGAGCACGATAGACTGGTAACTAAGGCTTTCTTGGTTAGAATCCTGCCCGGGAAGGAAACTTTTTTTTTGTTTCTTATTCAAATTTATTCCCAATACTTATCAATTGCTGGTAAAATTCATGTTCTGGGAATAATAAGTTAATTAAGTAGGAAAATATCGCCGCAATCGAAAAATATTGGGAATAAATTTGAATAAGGAACAAAAAAATGTTTCCTTCCCAGGCAGGATTCGAACCAAGATAGTCTTAGTTACCAGTCTATCGTGCTCTGAGTGAACGAAGCCCTAAAATCAGCTACAAGGGTCGGTCCGGATTTTTTTTGCCACTACTGTACATAATCGAAGTAAATTAGTTTAAATAAAAAAAAATCATATAATGTAAAAAAACATTAAGCGATAACGTGAACATGTTTAAGTTCATATTTCCTTAATCTAATTACACAGCTCCAAGTTCCCTATCTCAAAAAGTTTCATTTCTTGTTTAATTTTTGCACGCTTTAACTGAATCACGCTGTATCTCGTAGTAAAGAATGACTACTTGTTACTTATATTCCACTCATTCTATCCACGAGCATTTGAAGAGCAACTCTATAGGAAAAAGCTATAGCCTACACATGCAGGAAGCCTTACCAGATGAGATGCAGTCAGAAATTATAATTTATTGTATGTGAATGGGCCTACTCGTATCTATGAAAATAATTTATATTCATATAGAATAAATATGCGTTTGGAAAATCTATTACTTAAACAGAGGAATAAATTCTGTCCGGCTGTATCCTATGTTGAAAATCAGTAATGGAATATTTCGGTATGATGGCGTTACGTGAAAATCTAGAAACGTAGAGTAGTTGCCCCTTCAGAGCTCCCAAACAAGCTCCTCCGTGTACTATAGTCCCGTCGCTCTAATTTCCGGCAGCCAATCCTGTTTCAGGTCGGCTACATTTAAACGTGTGCGTCTTGTGATTCGCTTATGAAGACGTTATTCATTTCTTAAGGCTCGTTAATACTTAATATAATCACCCGCCATTTTGGCGCTTTCGTTGGCGTTCGCAGAAAGCACACGAGGACGTTATTTGCTGCTCAATTATTTGCTGAATTACAGTGCCTTTGATTTATTATCATAGAAGCTACGACATGATAATGTTTAACGGTGTGGCAAATAGATTCCTCGTATGGTAGCTCGGCAACAAAAATGGCGAATAATACTACCTACCTAGACTTTATAGAGCTTTCACTTCCTAAGACGTAAGCAAAGAGGAGGAGTCACGCCGGGAATAATAGCGTCGCGACTATAGTCCCGCGTACAGGGTAGGATAACTCCTCTATACTTCGTTCCATAATATCTGACAGGAATGTAAACATTGCCGGCAGAGAAGGAGAGAAGTATAATTGCTTTTCAACCAATAGCAGAGGTTTCATTCCACACTTGTCTTGAAATTGGGCAGTATAAAGCTTTCTACCGCCAGCCAATTTAAAAATAATCCTGGAATGAGATCTCTGCCATTGGTTGAGCAGCAAATTATACTTCCCTTTTCCGCTGTCGGCAATGTTTTCTTTCCTGTCAGACATTATGGGACGAGGTATAGGTTTCCATGCTGGCTAGTTTCGTGACTTGACGATCATTAAAGGATTCACACATACATCTGTGCAGGGAATATTAACGAGAATGAAATGTTATAAAACAATAGCAGTCCCTATCTATTATATGGAAGTGAGAACAGATGGTAACATATAAAAACAAAAGTAAAATACAAAGCAGAGAAATATATTTTTAGAAGAACTAAAGGCGGCGCACAAATGAATAAAATTACAAATGAAAAATGCGAGAAACGAGAAGAGTTAAAGATATTTTCTATGAATTACAAAATACGAGTAGAACATTGTTACACTAACTAAATACGCCTACATTACCGAAAACCATAATATATAACTATCGACCATCAGGAAAAAGAAGTTTGAGATGTTGGAAGAAAAATAGAATTATATAGCACATGTCTAAAGACAGGATTTCCATAAAAATGCATATTTTTGTATAGACAAAACAATTTTTATCTCGAAAAGGAAGAAAAATCAAGCAAAATTGTATTACACTTTTTTGTTTGAAATATCGCAAAGAATAACCCCCCTACACTTAATATACATTTCTCAAACTTTGTAAATATTCATTTCTTGGCTTACCGAGTCGAAATTAGTACACGTTTTCTGTGCATATTGTTTGTTTTGGTTATTTTAGGGGAGTTTATCGTACTAATTACGTTCATTTTTATATATTTAGTGCATATTTTATGTAAGATCGCGTAATACTGGATTTTATAAAATTTTCATTTGACATTTCTTACCTTACAATATTTGAGTATTCTACTAAAAATATAGGTGAAAGCTCTAATGCTTTCCAAGACTGCTACCTCAGAACTCCTGGACCACACCAGCTAATCCCTTCAGAATTTGGCCTCACTCTGTCTGAAATTTCATAATTTAAATTTGCACCTGTCGCTTCTTGTGAGTAGGAAAATCGTTTTCTATGTACAGAACATTTTATCAGATAAAATCAAGAACTTGACTGCTGAAAATTTGGAAAGACTGTTAGTAGTACATTGTGTCATTCGAAAATAAATTTCAATTACAGTTTTGATAGTGTACATTTTTTTCCTTCAATGTGCATATTTAGACATTTCATAATGCATGCCTGCATTCATATTTTGAGATTTGATAGTGAATAAAAATTCTATCTTTAGTGATAACGGAACAGGCAGATTCGTGAAAAGTGCAAGAAGAAGGAGAAGGGTAAGAAACGAGGAATGAGTTCGTGTATAAAATGATACATACACACATACATACATACATACATACATACATACATACATACATACATACATACATACATACATACATACATACATACATACATACATACATACTCGGGAGATTTTTATATAAAACACAAAATATATGTGTTCGAGATCATACTTTTCAGAAGTCATACATACATATGAGGCACAGATTTCATTTTGTGTGTGGAAATATACGTATAGGATAAAGGTTGGTAATATTGTGATACGAGTAATATTGTGATAGTTCTTTTTGAGAATGTATTACAATTTTACTGAGCGAGAGAAGGGTCGGTTTTTTGCAGCAACTTGTCCACGAACATTCCCTTAATATGTTGACACAAAAAACCGATCTTTCTCTCGCTCAGTAAAATTGTAATAAATTCTCAAAAGAAATTATCACAATATTACCAACCTTTACTCTAGGTGGAAAGTATATACATAAGATACACAAATAATTCTGTGAGTGAGAAGGGCATGTTTTAGATATGTTAAATATTCAAGACAGTGAAATAATTGCAAGTGTGAAAGGTACCGATACTATTAATTGATGGTGGTGATTGTAAAATGATGATGTAACACTGCTCGTAACTGGCCTATAAGTTATTTTAAATTCACAACGTCCGTTCATATAACGATTGTTCATCATTTCCGTATTATGAGGATACATTTTGAACAAGAGCGATTGCGGGAGGAGGAATCAAACTAATGCATTCACATAAATCTTAAAATGTTGTCAAATGTGACATTTCAGTGAACTGAATTATAAGAGAATTTGTCGTGCGATAAAAGTCTAAATAAATACTAATTCTTTGTGTGAAACAAGCCTTGGTGGTGCATTTTTTAGAATACCAGTCTCTCCAATGACCATGTTCAAAACTCATGAATAAAAGTGTGTAATTCTGTCGCAGGTTCTGAATAATGGACCTAAATTTTGTAGAGATGAAGAGAGGAGCTGTACAGTTATTACTGCGCGACAGGGCAGATTTGGCCTAGCAGTGTCTACATACACAGTGAAAATCCGTACCGAACGTCGTTTATGTGCAATGTTTATTCACCTTATGTTAATTAATCTGGATTGTATCCTTTGTTTAAAATTCCAGTTTCTTATTGTCATTAGTATGTTTAGTTGATATTAATTATTTGTAATAAATAAATACGCTGACAGAAAGAATAGCACCACTGAATAAACAAATTCATAAATATTAAAATTAAAATTAATATTTTTATAAACGACCTATGAAAATGATATATTGCAGGAAGGGAAGTCTTTATTCCTACTATGCCTAATTTTAATATGAATAAAAAAGCATTTCAATACTTTAATGTTATTAAACTAGTCGGGGTAGCATTTCCCAACTTCCTTACAAGTATTATACGGAACGTGTACAACAATCGTCTTTTTATGACCCAATATATTCACTATATTTCATATGGCTTGTCTCTCCCTTCATAAAATTAGAATTATAAGATTAATGCTCAATAAATGCAGGTTTACAGCCAGGCTGTAAGATGTAAGAGGATCTATGAAATTGTAATTCCCAACAAATGGAAGTCAAGGATGAAGGAGGCCTTTTTTCTTACAAGACAGGGCTACAGAATTTTTCAACGTGATATTTAATATTCAAAAGAGACATGTTATTGGTGAAGAGTCAAGTGTTTATTAATATAGAAAATAACAACCCGGATTACCTTTCTTCTTCTTTTCTCGTCTTTGTTTTTTTGTCCGTCATCACCTGAATATGCTTATGGAATGAGATGATGAAGATAAATGGTATGATATGAAATCTAAATTTTTTCTCTACAGGGAAGAGAAAGGGAAATGGAACGTGGCAATGAAATTTCCAACTCGGCATTTTACTAAATAACTGTGGAAAACCACGGAAAAACAACAATCAGGTTGGTCGGTCCTGAGATTCGAACCGCGGAATTTCCGAATGCAAGTCCCATGCTTAACGCATGAACCATTTCGCTCGGTAATTTACTTTATATTTTCAATGCAAAAATATCGTAAAATTTATACAGTATTTGTAATAAAAATAGTATGCAATACACATGTACTGAGTTCGTAACAAACTTCGTCTCGTCTTTTGTAGTTTTTCTTTGTTTCTGCTGTAATGCACTTACTATCCTTGTATCGCAATAATTAGACTTATACCACAGTCTAGTATATACAGTCACGAAGTTCAATACGTAGTAAATATGAATCCATAGATAGTTGCTCACCACTAGGATCGCTACTATCGCCTCATCACAGACAATGAGAAATTGTACCGGCACAGTCTATTGTTCCTAGCACCCTCAAAACTCAAGCTTAGTAACTGTACATACTAGACTGTGTTATACTATACTCAAAACATCATAATACAAGTTGCAGTTACCAAGAATGCGTGGATAGAATTTCACAAAATATGTTCATCGCTACAACGACATGAGTTAGTTTAAAAAAAAAGCTAAAATTGAAGAACACAGCGTTCTTGAAATGATGAAGGCAGAATCACAGATGAAATTAGTTTAATAAAAGAATGACATTACTCCTGACAATTATCAGAGTAATTAAAGTGAATTACTTATACATTACTAAGAATATGTTCACAAGCAGATACGTTCATTGGACATTAACATTTTATTTTTATTTTATTTATTTTTATTTTAAATCCACCACCAACAGAAGCTGGCTTCCAAGTACAGGTGGCTTACACAGATGTATACACAAAATACATAATAAGAGAGAAAAAAACAACAAAACAAACAACACAAACGAAACAAAGAAAATACATAATAGTAATAGATGCTAGAATATTATAATATTACAGTTAATATAGTGCCAAATGTCAATATAATGATACAAAATTATTTAAAAACTTGAGTAAAAACATTATAATACACTTCTTCATAATTTAAATATCTAAGGAAATACAATGCTTTTTAATATTGTATGAAATTTTTCAATTGTTAAACTGAAATCCAATTGAGAATCACAGTTTAAAGACAAAGAGTTGTAAGTATTACACACAACAAACAATGGAGAGTTCTTGAAGAAAACAGTTCTAGGAATAGGAATAATAAAAGGTTGCCTATGACGTAATTCTGTTCTTTTTACATTGAACTGAAGGAATTTAAGAAAATCACAGTTATTCAATATACCATTAACAGTCTTATAGAGTAAAATTTGGCTATTTATTAATCGTCGAGATTTTAAAGTTTTATTATTAAATTCAAAAAGTAACTGATTATATGAAATTTGCTTGTCATAAGACGATACGTGATGTTTTTTAAAATATAAATAACGTAAAAATCTTTTCTGTATCCTTTCTATTTGCATCTGATGGGACTGGAACTGAGGTGGATGTTTCTTCAGATGTCTCTCCTCGCAGGATTTTCTCCGCAGTTTTTGTTTCATAGGACTTGGAATCAACAATAAATCACTCAGCTAGGCTGGACGTTTTCCAGAGCGCGGCGCCGTGGCGTCTGAGTCATAAGATTGCCTCCAGCATTGACCAAGAGAGTAGCGGAAGGACGTCAAAGATAGTGGCCGATATATTACTCTCGTCGACTTTAACACTGAATGTCTGTTCCATAATGTAAAAAGAAGCCTTAGCAGTGTTTGCAATATTGGATAATAAGCCATCAGAATGTCTTGATACATGTCTCTGTTTTCACAAACCTTAAAAACAGTTTTAATTCCTTCTCAAGCACCTCGTTAGATACAGGTTTTTAATAAATTAAAAGTTGCAGCCCGAGTTTCTCCTGAACATATAATCAGGAACGAACGCAACCTCTTCTTCGATATCCATATCAATTTTACGGTTAGCCATTTTCAAATCTGCAAACAAAATTCAATCCGTTTACAAATCATAGCAGCCATCTTGATTTTACAGAACATTATGGTATTTGTAATATTTAATATTAAATGATTATACAGGGGTACTACAAAAGAAATAGACAAGTTTGAAGTCCTGTAAAATAAAAACTGTGGATATCAATATACGTTTTGCGTTGCTATATTAAAAAAACTGAAAGTTTGCATGGCAGTGTTGCAATTGGTAATCTTGTATGTGATTATTATTCTAGAAAACAAAAATAGGAGAAATGGTGAATCGTGTGGAAAAAGCATATTGTGTGCTACAATTTGCAAAAACAAATTCTATAACTGTTGTGCGACATTTTAGAACACGTTTCCACAGACAGTCGATATATGATTGATACAGAAAATTTGAGGCAACACCGTTTGTGGAAAGAGAAGAGTCCGAGAAGACTGCACATATCAGAAGAGAAAGTTGAACTTATCTTCCAACAAGATGGAGCAACGCCCCACTGACACACAGATGTTAGACTTTATCTGGATGAAATTCTACCACAGCGTTGTATTGGCCATGCTACAGACGACAATAACGCTATTGCACGTTGGCCTTACCAAACAGTCCCGATCTTACGCCGTGCGACTTTTTCCTTTGCGGATTTGTCAAAGACAGAGTTGTCGTCCCTTCACTTCCACTGATTTAGATGAAATTAAAGAACGTATCAGAAGTGCTGTTGCAAGTGTCGATGCAGCAAAGTTACATCGGGTTTGGAATGAATTAGATTATCGTCTTGATATGTCTCGTGTGATGAAGGGATCACACATTGAACTATTGTGACTTCATAAACTAAACTTAAGACTTCCTCTACAAAACAATGCAAAGTGCTTCCAGTTAGTTTTTGTTCTATAGGACTTCAAACTTATCTTTTTCTCTGTAGTAGCCCTGTATTTATTTCTTATAAATACTTATTAAAATTTGTTGGGTAACGTTTTGTATCATACTTGTGCATAAATGGATTTAATCCACTCTTGGAAGTCAGCACACGAGACGTATAGCGAGTGCCCATTCGTGGATAATACATGCGTTTACTTACTAGAATAATAAATAACAATTGTCTCTGGAAAAAGAATATGTAGACAGAAGAATTTTTTTTTCATTGAAAACTTAAAAAAAAAATTGTCTCTTCCTATTGTCTAAGTTAAACTAGATATTTTAAAATAGATAAATTTACTTTGGTAGAAATATTCCGAGAACCTTCATGCATAACCGTATATCACACACTGCTGTTCTTATACATACATACTTACTTACTTACTGGCTTTTAAGGAACCCGGAGGTTCATTGCCACCCTCACATAAGCCCGCCATTGGTCCCTACCCTGAGCAAGATTAATTCAGTCTCTATCATCATATCCCACCTCCCTCAAATCCATTTTAATATTATCATCCCATCTACGTCTCGGCCTCCCTAAAGGTCTTTTTCCCTCCGGCCTCCCAACTAACACTCTATATGCATTTCTGGTTTCTCCCATATGTGCTACATGCCGTGCCCATCTTAAACGTCTGGATTTAATGTTCCTAATTATGTCAGGTGAAGAATACTATGCGTGCAGTTCTGTGTTGTGTAACTTTCTCCATTCTCCTGAAACTTCATCCCTCTTAGCCCCAAATATTTTTCTAAGCACCTTATTCTCAAATATCCTTAACCTTATACATAGGCCTAAATTGTATAAGCATACATAGTGAGGCGAAAAGATATTAAACGCAGAAAAAATATGGGAAATGCCTCCTATTATTCGGTTAAGAAACTTTTGTCATACAGTCTGCTTTCAAAAATTTGAAAGTTAGAATTTATGAAACAGTTATATTACGGGTTGTTCTGTATGATTGTGAAACTTGGACTCTCATTTTGAGAGAGGAAAAGAGGTTAAGGGTGTTCGAGAATAAGGTGCTTAGGAAAATATTTGGGGCTCAAAGGGACGAAAATACGGCAGAATGGAGAAAGTTTCACAACGCAGAAGTGCACGCATTGTATTCTTCACCTAACATAATTACATACGTACATAAGTGTTCTGCCTAAGAGCGTGTCTTTCACTGCAAACCCAGCATTCTCCAATCTTTCCTATTTTCTGCCTTCCTCTTAGTCTCTGCATATGATCCATATATCTTAATATCGTCTA
Organism: Periplaneta americana; assembly: GCF_040183065.1. NCBI lineage: Eukaryota > Metazoa > Arthropoda > Insecta > Blattodea > Blattidae > Periplaneta > Periplaneta americana. The sequence goes on along the minus strand of NC_091125.1, from coordinate 47,553,544 downwards.
TTATTTGGTATTTTCTTCTGTCCCAAACTCTTCTCCCGTTCACCATTCCTTCCAGTGCATCCTTCAGTAGGCAGTTTCTTTTCAGCCAGTGACCTAACCAATTCCTTTTTCTCTTTCTAATCAGTCTAACATAATTAGGAACATTAAATCCAGACGTTTGAGTTGGGCTGGGCATGTAGTACGTATGTGTGAGTCCAGAAATATGTATAGAGTGTTAGTTGGGAGACCTAAGGGAAAAAGACCTTTGGGGAGGCCGAGACGTACATGGGAGTATAATATTAAAATGGAGATGATGGTAGAAACTGGATTAATCTTGCTCAGGATAAGGACCGATGACGATGGCGAGCTTATATGAGAACGGCAATGAACCTCCGGATTCTTTAAAAGCCATTTGTAAGTAAGTACACATAGTGAGAAAGTCGGACACACTTGTCACTCTCCGTTACAATAATAAAATTTTGGAAAAGAAATTACGTCATTATTTCTCCTGCATAATCATGAATGACAATGCGTAGTTGTAGAATTAGTCATTTGAAAATCCATTATTATTTTCAGTTCCTTATCGCTGATATAAAGGTTTTCTGTCTTTGTGAGTGACGTTAGTGACGGCGATGATTCTCGCGAGGCGCTGTGAAGAAATGTCAATATTCCAATAAGGAGACTGTGTGTACGCAATGTAGATTCCTCATCACCGACAGCACTACAGCCTTCATATCTGTTAAATCTACCAGATGAAAACATAAATTAATAAGCGATATGGCAACATCGACCTCAAAGACGGAAGGACATCTTCTGAGTAATTTAATACACGTTTTATTAATTTGTAATTCGCTATCACAGCTCCGAATTTTTTTACACAGGATTTAATAATAATATTAATTCGCAGAACAAAGATTCTAACTTATTGGACAGTAAATGAGGCAATTTAAATGCAGTAAACTCGTTTCTTTATTTCCATAATCATTAGACTATTACAGGGTTGTTTCCGATCTCTGATAACGAATTTGAATGACGCCATGTGCGTCAGGAATCACACCGACACCTGAATTGCGGCGAGAGGTGACAGACTAGTAGTGAGTGATTTCATAATTAGAGTGCACGGTGTATCACAGTAGCAATACCTAAGAAAATCGGGCCTTTTTGGGAGGGGCACATAACAACCCTTTTCGATGTCAAGTACAGTTACGTGAAAATCATAGGAGACTGCAAAACACGTGGTTTCGTTCATTCCAAGAAAAAGGCATCTTGTGTGTACCTAATAAGACTGGCAAAGGTCGGATGAGATTAATTTCAGAGTGAAAAAGCAACCAAATCTATACCCCGTCACAAGTCGCCGCACCCCACGAGATGATACAAATTAATTCCATTCGAGCTTTACCAATTTTATTAAGTGCACAGAAGATGCCTTTCTTGGAAACAACGAAACCTTGTTTATTGCAGGCTTCTTTTATTTTCACTTAACTGTACTTGGCATTCGAAAGGGTCATAATGTACTCCTCCCAAAAAGACTCGATTTTCTTGGAAATTTCTGCTGTTAGTCGCCGTGCACTCTGACTATGAGATCACTCACTACTGGTCTGTCACCTCGCGCCACAGTTCAGCTGTCGTGTGACTCCTGACGCAAATGATGTCATTCAAATTCGTTATCAGAGATCGGAAACAATCCTGTACTGTAAAGAAATCCTATATTTCAGTCAGAAGGAAGTTAATCGTACTAAAGCTCACAAGTATAGAAACATGTATGTAGGCAGATGAACGAATAAACAACATCCCAAAAATTAAAGTCTCCTTTCTTATAAATTTGTATTTGTGTCAAAAACTATGTTTTGTAGTTATAGAATACTTATAATTCCTTTTAATAATAACTTAAGTGAAGAATCGAAAGTGTTTTCTATGCTAACATAATGACTCTATATTGCTATAGTATAACAGCGGAGTATACGAGCCATAAACAATATCCCGTGAGAAGAACATTCACCTACATTATTAATAACAAAATCATATTTTATGCCCAAATAATATAATATTTATATATTTGAATATTTAACGGAGTCTTTAGAATGAACTCTCTGTAAAGCGACACTTTTTGAAAGAAGTTGTTGTTTTTCATAACTCAGAAATAATCATTTTAAATCATTTTTAACTTTACTAAATATTATTGCTTAGAAAAAACTTTAAACAAGATAATATCTGGAAATAATTACTTTATTACTACATTACTTATATTAGCCAACTCTCTGAATTTTAAAATATTGTATAAGACTGCATGAAAAACTCAGGATTCCATTACTTATTTAGTATGAATTACCTTTCTTGTACATTAGTTGTTCTTGACGTATTCTAAAAGGTTCCCAAAAAGACATTCCTAATAGTTGTAACTTTCACTTATTGATGGAGGAAATATTTCTAATAAGAACAGCTTGTAATTACTTGTTCTTTTTGTGTTGTGTAACAATACATACGTGGCTGACTCACTTCAATAAATGGGACAGACAATGAATTAATTTTCTTTGTAATAATTTAACGTTGTCACTATAAATGTAATAAAGCTTTCTCTTCGTTTCACCATTTTATTTTGTAATTTTTTTTTCTATTTTGAATAGTAAAATTTAGTTTCACAAAGATGAAACGTTAAACTACATTTGATTATAAAAATTAAGGTACCGGTACCTACGCATTTCGAGAATAATTCAGTTCAGTATCAAACTGCGAATAGTATTAGCTCTTAATATGTTTTAATTATTGTTTAAAATACATAGGCCTAGTAATGAAATAACTTAATACACACTCAAATAAGAAGTTGAACTTCGATCTTCTGAATTACACATGATGCACATTTTTTATCATCCTAAAACTAAAACACATGATTTAATTTATAAATTGTACATTTTAAGTAGGCCTATGTGCGTAGCAATAATTTTACACAGATACACATAAAACAACTATTTTATACAGTGTAATAACTTAAAATAATATTTTTATAACTTGGAAAATCGGCGTTTAAAAGTGATATGTTACAGTATATTACATCTTTCTTTAGTGGTTCACTCACATGTAACAAATGTCTTTAAAGTGGATGGGTAGGTCTAATTATTTTTGCGTGTTCTTTCTGGAGGAAGTGAAAGTTAAAGTTGTAGAGAACAGTATTATTAATTCTGAATTCCGAAATTAGTCCAGCTCACAACAAATTTTTCACTATAGTTCACTCTAAGTGTATCTTACGTGTCTACAGTATTATTATTATTATTATTATTATTATTATTATTATTATTATTACTATACAGCGTCGTACAGCGGGATACACGAGAATGGATCACATTAAAAATTTTGACATTATGAAAGAACTGCAGATTGAACCGATTACGGAGTACCTACAGAAATACAGACAAAACTGGAGATCACATGTCATCAGAATGCCTCGTTCTAGAATTCCACGTCAAATTTTAAATTACCATCCTGTGGGCAAGAGATCCTTGGGCAGAGCGTTCAAGAGTTGGCAAGAGACCGTAACGGGCCACTAGGCCCAATGCATGTAAGGATGATGATGATGATGATGATGATTATTATTATTATTATTATTATTATTATTATTATTTAATATTGCATAACTCGTGATTACAAACGAGTGGTAGCACATATATCTGTAGCTGTTCATGCCGAGATATTACTGAGAAGGTCAGTGTGGCACGGCTATTTTATAATTGCATACGCAACTCCGGAGCCATCTTTACTATAGCAGGGGGAGGGTCTTCTAGGACTTGGTCACACAAATTACATTTGTTCATGGCATAACTACTATTAACATTAGCACTCCACTTTGGCTCGTAGTGTTGCTGTTACAGTAAGTATTTGAAACTCTGCTCTTTTTTGTTTCACTATGGGCCTCGAAAGAGGTGACCATACTCGGTGCGGAGAAATACGTATTCTACATCAAAGTCACAAAAAAATTACCGCTATCCGATGAATCCTGAAGAGTACTGTTGTTGTTTTTTTATTTTATTAAACCTATTGATTTTTACAATTAGTACATTACATGTGCATCATCCCCTGATAAATGGACTTTGATATACTAAATATGAACAAAATATGTCAAAAAGTTTAGGAGAAATCGCTGTACGCAGTCATACGTCATACATAGAAACATTTTTTTTAGTTATCATAAATTCTGAAGAAACAGACTTTTACAGCTTCACAATAATTATATGTTAAATAATAATGTCTTTATAATTATTTCGTATATTGTGAAAGTAAAATTAAAATCTAGTCTATACATATTTTTGGTACAATTAAGTTAAACATGTTTTGTCATAAAGTCAAAAGGAGGATAGCAATGTCCAAGGAAGCTTTTAATAGAAAAAGGAGCATCTTCTGCGGATCTCTGGAAAAAGAACTAAGGAAGAGACTAGTGAAGTGCTTTTTATGGAGTGTGGCATTGTATGGGGCAGAAACATGGACATTACGACGAAGTGAAGAGAAGCGAATAGAAGCATTTTAAATGTGGATATGGAGAAGAATGGAACGTGTGAAGTGAACAGACAGAATAAGAAATGAAGCTGTGTTGGAAAGAGTGTGTGAAGAAAGAGTGATGCTGAAGCAGATCAGGAAGAGGACAATTAATTGGTTGGGTCACTGACTGAGAAGAAACTGCCTATTGAAGGATGCACTGGAAGGAATGGTGAACGGGAGGAGAGTTCGGGATAGAAGAAGATATCAGATGATAGACGACATTAAGATATATGGATCGTATGAGGAAACAAAGAGGAAGGCAGAAAATAGGAAAGATTGGAAAAAGTTGGGTTTGTAGTGAAAGACCTGCCCTTGAACAGAACACTAAATGAATTAATGATGAATGATCATAAGATTTTTGTTTTCAGATTTTAACATTGGAAATGTCACTAAAATATCAGGAAAATGTTATAAATTAAAAATCTTTAGTGCAAACGGTGAATTGATGGAAACCAAAGTGAAACTTAAACACGTAGGATGATACTGTTATGTCCTGTACCTAAATTTACAAAGAAAGCAAGTTATTTAGCAAATAATTCATATAAAATATTAGCTATTAACAGTCTTACAGATGGAATTAAAATATGCAAATTTCTATACTCCAGTAGCATATCCTAATAGCCTACATATAGGCCCTAAATGAATGAATCTAAACCTATAGGAGCGTTGTCATTAAGAGGCATATAGATCAGAATCAGTCAAGAGGAACAGTAACTTAAACTGTTCAAGTTTATATTAAATGTAACTACAGTTTATAACAATTATTGAATAGTGTGCCTTTGTGAAGATGTGCTCAAGGTTAATATCACCTCCTGTAAGAGATTGCTAGAGTCGCCTTGGAAAATGGATACATTTGTGAGATCGCTCAGATAGCTTCTGCTTGAACAGAAGCAGTCTGTCGTCTTGTAGAGGAACTATGAATAGGAGCTAGAAATTTACACATATTTCTAGATGCATTAAACTATCCCTCGTATAGGATCAAGCTTTTACCGAAGGATCAAAGACGTAGTTGCTTGAATGCGTAAGATACCTTGAAGTACTCTCCACTTTGAAATGCGACGATGAGGAAGCGAGTGTCAGAACGTCTGTGTAAAGAGCCGATCCGTGATACGTTCTCCTAGAGGAATGTATACCTGCATAAAGTAGCTGAATATGGCTTGAAAGGACGTCTTCCTTGCGAGGCTATTTGGTGATTACATGGCGGTTAGTAGACGCTAAAACATTAAAAGGATACGAATTTTGTTTTTAACAGTCTCCTTCACTTACTTCGAACCTGTAGATGTATCACTGTGATTCTCTCTGTCTTAATATGCACATTTTCCATTACAAATTTTATTGTGTTAAAATTTTACCTGTTTTCTCTAGTTTCTGTGTTTTTGGAAACTTAAATCTCACATCAGGCATAGGCCTACATACCGTGAGAGTTTCAAACCAAGGAGTCACTAGTGACAAGATTTTAATCTAAGACCTTGGACATAGCAACACGAACGACTGCAAAGCATTCATTCATACATATATAGTTTTCTGCCTAATGGCAGGTCTTTCACTGCTGATTCTCCAATCTTTCCTATTTTCCGTCTTCCTCTTAGCTTCCGCAAACAGTCCATATATCTTAATATTGTCTATCATCTGTTATCTTCTCCTGCCTCGAACATTTCTCCCCTTCACTATTCCTTCTAGTGCATCTTTCAGTAGGCAGTTTCTTCTTAACCAGTGATTCAGCCAATTTCTTTTTCTCTTCCTGATCAGTTTCAGCATTATTCTTTCTTCACCCACTCTTTCCAGAACAGCTTCATTTCTTACTCTGTCTGTGCATTTCACATGCTCCACTCTTCTCCATATCCACATTCCAAATGCTTCTAGTTCTTTTTCTTCACTTCGTCATCATTTGCACGCAGCAACAGTGCACTTCTGTACACTGCACTACAGAATACTATAGTGCACACTATACTTTATAGCACAAATCTGCACTTGACTGAACGACGTATTACAATTCACTGCACAGCAAAACACTAAACTTCACTGCACTTGAGGACACTACACTTCACTGTACTGCACAATACACACTTCACTACACTACACGTTATTGCACTCAATTTCACTACACTTCATTGCACTTCTCTTTATCATATTAATTTTTATTGCACTTCAATATATTTCACCATACTTAACTTCACTGCACGTTATCTCACTGCATTTCACTCCATTGTACACCACTTCACTATACTGCAGTGAACTTCACAATAAATTCCACTGCTCTGCACAACACTTTCTCGCATTGCGCAACATTACACTTCACTGCACTGTACAACACAACACTACAATTGACTGCACTGCATAACACTATATTTCACTGCACTACATGTCAGTACACTCCACTATACTACCTTTGACTATACTTCACTACACTGCATATGACTACACGTCACCGCACTGCAAGTTCCTATACTTCACTACCATGACGTCACTACACTTCACTGTTTTAACTTTCATATATTTAAATGTCTTGATGTCACTGCAGTTCACCATCTTGACGTCACTGCGTTTCGTCATCTTGACGTTGCTGCACTTCTCCAGATTGACGGTGCTGCGCTTCGCAAAATTGACGTTGCTGCTTTTCACAGGAGAGGCTCACGACAGGAAGAAACTTGGCTGTGAAATCAAACTGCGCATGCGCGGACTTCTCATGCAGTGCCAGCGTGATCCTTAGCTGGATATATTTTCGCGTGCACATTTCAGATCACATCAAGAAGTTCCCTTCGTACTCCGGTTACACATTTGGATATACGACGGTTAGGTTTGGTTAGTTTAGGTGTATATTAACCAAGTCCGCGCATGCGCAGTTTGATCTCACAGCCAAGTTCTTCCTGTTGTAAGCAGCACGTCATTTCACGGCATGATGTCGCTGCATTTTGCGACCTTAATCTCCTTGCATTTCGCCGTATTGTTTACATTACAATTCATCTTCTTGATGTCACAACACTTATCGCCTTGATATTACTACATTTCATAGCATTGATGTCATTATACACTTTACATCCTTGACGTCGGTACACTTCATAGTTCTTCTAATAACTGCAATTCATTGCGCTGTTTGATTAAATACAGGGTCCTCCATACGTGATATTTCATCACACCGCAATTTCAGCGATTTTGTTACATAGCTCGTTATCGCGAATTGGGCCTCCTCTTCTACTTAGTAAATTTAGTTCTGAAATTCTGAAACCCATCTAGGGAAAATGTTTGTAAACAACTTGAAAATGAGTAGAAATGCATCTTACTTGTGACACAAGATTTGTTCTAAGTCCCTCCTCTTGTTTCAATATATTTTGGACCACTCCGAAGATTGTTTTAAAATACCCGACTAATCTCTTCTTGCGATATGTTCGAAATGTTTCTTGCGTAACTGAAAGCTACACAAACATATTGGAATAAGCTATACAGGGTGTAACGACTTTAATGTTTAGAATTTCTGGAACATGTTCCCTGATACGTTCTACGTCGATTAAACCTAACATACCTATATCCAAATTTCTATAGGTTTGGAGTATTTGTACCCCAAAGTTAAATTTTTGAGTTTAATTTTATCGCCGAATACTGAAAGAAGTAACACCAATTTCCGAAAGTGACATGTCTATGTCATTATTTTTATTATTACCATATTACATTTTAATATCAACTACTTGTGAGTATGAAAGAAGCAGTGCAAAGTTGAAAAAAAAATGTCCTTGAGATTCCAAACACTGTACTTCTTGCGGAAAATGTGATTAATTCTGTCTCTGCTCGAAATGTCCTTGAGCGGCAATACAGTTCTCGGCTCTACGCAGAAGTCCATTTGTGGCTGATTGAATGGTACGAGGGCTGTTATTTATTAATTCAGAAGCAGCAATGATTCTGTTTCGCAACTGTTCACGTGTGTCAACTTCTGTTGCATACACCATTCTTTTCATATCACCCCACAGGTAATAATCCAAAGGCGTTAAATCAGGTGACTTTGGAGGCCATGCCTGAGGACCACCACGACCTATCCAGCGATTGAAAAAATGTTCATTCAAAAAGTTTCGCACACGGAGAGAGAAGTGAGCAGGATGATCATCATGTTGGAAGTACATGTCATGTCTCACAGCCAATGGAACATCTTCCAGCAAATCTGGTAGTTCATTTCGTAAAAATAATTCATAAACTTCTCCTGTTACATTGAGATCGAAGAGGAATGGGCCTATAAGTCTATCGTTTAGCATACCGCACCACACGTTAATAGAAAATCGACGTTGAAAATGTCTTTCTCTTATTGCATTCGGGTTTTCATATGCCCATGTATGACTATTTCGAAAATTAGTTATTCCATTTCTGGTGAATGTAGCCTCATCAGTGAACAAAATCTTTGCAACCAATTGAGGTTCAATCGTTAACCAGTTACATAAATTTAAACGAGGAGCCAAATCTTGTGGCTCAAGATGCTGTACTCCTTGGTCGTGATACGGATACAAACATTCCTTATGTAGTGTTCTCCATACCTTCATATGATTTACATCGAGCTGTGCAGCAATCCTCCGTGTACTTAACCGTGGATTTTCGTCTACAATATCAATAATCATGTCTTGTACCTGTGCCTGTTCTGGTCGTTGTGCATTCTCCTTCTTCACACAAGCGCTTGGAAGTTGACCAGACTGTAAAATTTGCCAATAGGCACGTGAAAATACCTGTGCACTAGGAATCCTACGATTTGGGAACCGTGCTTGATATGCCAAAACAGCTGCTATTGTATTGCCATCACACAGTCCATACACATTAGAGGTGGGGAAAAAATAACGTAACAGTTATTTTGGAACTGTTCCAAAAAGTAACAGCACCTTGGAACACTATGTTCCAAAATAACAGTGTTGCTCTGAGCTAGTACGAAATACTTGCGGTTACAAATACTCGTTTCACTTTGGAACTACATTATGACAACGCCTGTTCCACAGAACGGAACATGTTTGGAACTATTCAAAGCAGTGGAAAACAGTGCGTGGGCTCAAACATTTGACGAGCCTTAAGTTAAATAAATCTCACAACGTGTCACAACACGATAAATTATTGGGTGGGCTCGGCTTCCACGAGCCCATATAAGTTGGCGCCACTGTTTGAAAGCAGAATTGCGAATCCTTTCGTCGTACTGAAAAAAATGTTGGACACTGAAGTGAAAGATAAATAGTAAAGATACGAAGATAGTCTTTAAAAAAATGTACACATTATCTTGGAACTTATATTAATTAAGTATAGGCTTCTATCAAATAATATAATGCCTGTATTATAGTAACTACATTGTGAATTTTATCAAGGGAGATGAAAATATATAGGTTATGTTTTATTTCCAAATATTTTACACTTTTAGTTTCATTACCAATTCTTGAAATTAAATTAAAATCTGTTGAAACATGACTATTATTGAAGTTCTTTTGTTTAAAAAAAAGTACAACGGTAAATTTTCATATTTCATTACAATTAGATAATTATTCTTCATGACGGTACATTATTAATATGAATTTTAGCACGGCCGAAATGATTATAGCTTTTATTTACGCATTTTTGGAGAAATTGAACACTACTGTGACCTTCAGCTAAGCAGAAGAGGAAGAATAGGTTAGGTTTTATTTACCACTGGGATCCATTTCGATTTCGTGACCAATTTACAAATAATTTAAAATTACATTACATTTCCTGCTTCGAACAAACCTGATCTACGAATTCAATTTAGCATTAGAAAAGATTTCATTTCCAGGAATTCACATCTTCGACTCATTATGACATCGTACTGCATCACATGCCATACAGGGAAGTATGTGATCATTTAGCGTCCGTACTTGTTCCTAAATACCACTGTTACGTTACGTACTAGTAGTACGTGGCTCTTCCACTGTTACATTAAATACTCCTGTTACAAAAAATACTTGCTGTTACAAAAAATAACTCGCTGTTACAAAAAATACTCGCTGTTATGGAACTACATTATGAGTCAGGCCTGTTCCAAACCATCACTGTTACATTACATACTAGTAGTACTGTACCTGTTATACAAAATACTTGCTGTTACATGTTACAATATACTCGATGTTATGGAACACGGCCGACTTGATGCTCCCTTCGCTTTCAAAGGTGAAGCGAAGCTAGCATCAAGTTGGCCGTGTATGGAACTACAATATGTCAACCAAAGACGATGACAACCGTTGCTGCTGTGTTATTAATTTAGCGACTTTGTCACTAGATCTGGTTACTTTTAACAATTTTCAGGGACAAAATCAATACCAACTTTTAATCCTGAACTGGCGTCGTGCATAAATATAACGTAACTGGTTTCGTGGTGTCAATACTGTCAGTATGACTTCTGGACTATATATATATATATATATATATATATATATATATATATATATATATATATAATGTAAAAATTAATTTCTGATCCTACAGAATTTATCTGTTATGGTAACAACATGGAGTTAGGCCACAAAGGAAAAAACACTGGAGGAGGGATTCGATCCGGTGCTGTGGAGCGAACTTCGGCGTAGGCTATATAATATATGGTGGTACTGTTATTTTGGAACTGTTATTTGGAACCTAGTATTTTCATGGAACTGGAACAGTTGGAACTGTTACAAGAAAATAACAACTTTTCCCATCTCTAATACACATAAACTATATCGGCGTATTCCTTATGTGTGTACACAAAAGGCATGTTTTAATGGTCAAAACTCAATAAAAAGACTAGTCACAATACGGTTTATTTTTCCCACAACTGTTATTTTATACTGTTGCCTGTTTCGTTTCCTTAGCAACCTAAACAATTTTAATTTAATTTCCCTTAAATGTAAAATTTCCTTCATTCACTGCTTTTCAAATGCTTCTTATGTATCTCTACTTAGTAATGCCATGAAATAGGCCTTGTATAAACGGTATAATGCTTGGAGCTGCAAGAAGTTCTATTTTTTCCAGCTCTGTTATCTCTGTAACCTCTCAATTTCGGATATAGGTTTGTTAGGTTTAATCAACGTAGAACGTGTCAGGGAACATGTTCCAGAAATTCTAAACATTAAAGTTGATACACCCTGTATATCACTGTCTAACAATTATAAATGCACAATAGCTTGCAACACTACACTACGCAAGAATGTGTAATCCCTTCATTGTTTTCAAACAATTATAAAACACATAATCACTTGGATAACATTACGCACAAATGTGTAATTTCTTCAGTGTCCTCAAATAATAATTGGAAAGAACACAATAACTGGCACTACTTGGCGCATGAATGAGTAATCACTTCATTGTTCTCAAGGAATAAGAGAAAACACAATAGCTTGCTATATAGTTTGCACGAATGAGTAATGGGTAATCCCATCAGTGTTCTCAAACACTTCGAAAAAGCATAATAGCTTGCACTACATTTCACAAGATTGATTTATCTCTTCAGAGTTCTCAAACAATTAGAAAACACACAATAGCTTGCACTAATGCACTCTTTAATGAAACTCATCGATGTACATTTTTAATTGTCACATTTTGGGTTATGACTCTATTCCGCAATGAGGTTATAGCATAAGTAAATTTTCAGGACTTTATTTTAAGTTGTAACAATTTTCTTGACAGTGATGAACTAATTTTCTATTAAAATTTTAATTGAACGAGGTCACATAATACGTAGAGTTGATAGCGGGTTGTTCGAAATTTATTTAAGAATATGGATATTATTTCGGAGTTAACTATGTGCATATAGGAACCCTTACAGTACAAGCAGCTCTGTCTGGAATTATCTTAGGAACAGAAATAGAAACAAACTAAAGAGAGGAACTGGAAATTAAGAAAAGCAAAGAAAGAAATTATGATGATTTCTGTGAGGATAGGAGAGTAGAAGAGAAAGTGAAAGCAGACATGACTAAATACATTTTATTTAATGAAGAAAAAAATTAGAAAACTGAGATTATCATACTTGCTAATCATGATAGTGAGAGCAGCTCTAGATAGAAGATACAAACGTAGAGGTGTAGTGATGACAAGAAAAAGGTGATGATAAAGTGTGAAAAATAGTCGGAATGCAAGATGAAGCTAACTTTGGAATTACATTATTTTGTGTTAAGGTTAAAATTTAGAACGTTATGAATTTTCGATTAAGAGTTCGTTTGAGGAAGATAAATATGATTCATTTGCTCACTCTGATTTCGATTATTCGTCGCAGACTACTTCATGTTCTGCGTCATCTAAATTATTATCAAGTGAGTCAAATTATGTTCACTCTACACCTAGAGGAGACGGACAGGATTCTGAATGTAACAATAGAAGGGCAGTAACGAAAAATGAAAAATAATGACCTGCAAAACAAAGTGAATGAAAAAAGCAGGCATTCTATAAAATCGTGGATAAGGCATACACTTCATCACTTTCAGACCAAAAGAACTTTCCAGAACGAAAGATGCGTGTGGTACACCTTGTGGAGGAAAAATGTAGACTTCAGTGTTCTCAAAAAATATCCAATGAGCAGAGAAAAGTTATATTTAAAAAATACTGGGGACTACAGTCTTTTCCTCAAAACATCTTACAGACAAGAGTAAGCCTAATAGTAAACAAGGAAATAAGAAACGTCATCTCAGCAACAAAAATGTTCATGCAAATTGAAGCAAGCATATCGAAGAAAAATGGAAGTCTCAGCTCATAAGAAATCTGACATTATGACTTTCTTAGACTAAGCAGATCTCTAAAACATAAAAATAGTTTTACATTTCAGTGTTAAATGATAAGAATGATCAAATTGAGTAACAGCTGTCTAAAAAGTGAATTTTTTAATTATTTCTCAATTATACTTTTGCTTAAGTTTGATAACTTATCCCTAAGTACTTCTAGTTGAATAAAATGGAAAAATTAAAGAAATTCGTTTCTTATTCCTCTAACCAACACAAATAATAATAAATATTAACAATATCATCAACAAAATTAATAATAATTATTACATCAATAACTTTTACAATTATTTGGCAGTGTTATTACCATTTATTACTATAATATTGACATCAAAATATGAAATAAATTTAGTTTCCATATTATAGAAAAATGACACAACTCAAACTTGTTCCAGTTAAACGCCTACTGTACCTTGCATGAAAACAATACTTGAAAAAATATAGCATATAAGCATTCTCTAAATGTCAATAAATATATTTTTTTTACGACAATAGTATTTTTTATTATTAAAATGAGAATAATATCAATTTTATTTCTACGTTTTCAGTTTGTTTTGCTCTCCTCAAAAATAACTTTTTTTTTTAGTTATTTCACTTTTCTGTATCATGTGCGATATTGATAACATTTTAAATTTCTAACATTTTTTCACCTCCTTCGTCTTTCTCTTTGGAACGTTAAATAAGATTAATATATTTTACGAATAATGATATGTTGCGAGTTACATCCGACGCGCTCCTGCTAAAGTTCAAGATGCGCGCAGACTATAAAAATATGGCAATAGACATTTTTACCAAGATTTTTGCCTACTTAAACTTTCCACGTTATTTTATAAAATATTAAACCTATAATAAAATCTATAAATTCCATCCGATTCTACAATTTTTGTCAGAAAGTGTTAAATTCATGTGTCTACACTATTTCCTATCAAAAGTTCCAGGGTTCGATGTAAACGAACAAAAATATTAATGGCACAATTTTCACGTTTGTCGAAATATTAAAAAAAAAAATCTGGATAGGACATACTTTCTTTTAATTAGGCAAGAAGATTTATTCAGTTTGCATACCAATTATTTAACTAGGATATCGTGTAAACATTTTTTTAATCTCTAATTGAGTGAGGCGGTGATTAAACTTGTAAGCATAATAAAATTGATCATTCACTGGTTCTTCGCTTGGTTGCTCTGTAAAACTGGTCGATGGTTAAACTGCCTCTTGTTGAGGTAAAAATTTACACTCCACGTGACTTTCATTGTCACAGGTGTTTAAACACATTCAGAGCGCACTAGCAGGAAATCTCCATTGTTGTAGCAATTTCATGTGCTCAACAATACGTAACTTCATTGTCACAGGTGTTTAAATGCATTCAGTTTTGGTTCTACGAAATCAGAGCACGCTAGTAAGAAGTAGAAAGTATCCAGTGCTATCGTAACAATTTCATGATTTCAACATCGGTTTGATATTTTTCACATAATTTTTATGTATCGTGGAAATTATTACTTTTATCATAGAGAAATTGTGAAATTGAATATAATATCGGAAAGAACAAGGAAAGGTGTTAATATATGAATTTAAATATGCCAAATAAAGGTACATATATATGCATTTAAAGGGGAAGACTTCTCGAAATATGCATTTAAAGGGGAAGACCTCTCGAAATGCATTTAAAGGGGAGACTTCTCGAAATATGCATTTAAAGGGGAAGACCTCTCGAAATGTATTTAAAGGGGAGACTTCTGGAAATATGCATTTAAAGGGGAAGACCTCTCGAAATGTATTTAAAGGGGAGACTTCTCGAAATATGCATTTAAAGGGGAAGACCTCTCGAAATGTATTTAAAGGGGAGACTTCTCGAAATATGCATTTAAAGGGGAAGACCTCTCGAAATGTATTTAAAGGGGAGACTTCTCGAAATATGCATTTAAAGGGGAAGATCTTTCGAAATGCATTTAAAGGGGAGACTTCTCGAAATATGCATTTAAAGGGGAAGACCTCTCGAAATGTATTTAAAGGGGAGACTTCTCGAAATATGCATTTAAAGAGGAAGACCTCTCGAAATGTATTTAAAGGGGCGACTTCTCGAAATATGCATTTAAAGGGAAAGACCTCTCGAAATGTATTTAAAGGGGAGACTTCTCGAAATATGCATTTAAAGGGGAAGACCTCTCGAAATGCATTTAAAGGGGAGACTTCTCGAAATATGCATTTAAAGGGAAAGACCTCTCGAAATGTATTTAAAGGGGAGACTTCTCCAAATATGCATTTAAAGGGAAAGACCTCTCGAAATATATTTAAAGGGGCGACTTCTCGAAATATGCATTTAAAGGGGAAGACCTCTCGAAATGTATTTAAAGAGGAGACTTCTCGAAATATGCATTTAAAGGGGAAGACCTCTCGAAATGCATTTAAAGGGAAGACTTCTCGAAATATGCATTTAAAGGGGAAGACCTCTCGAAATGCATTTAAAGGGGAAGACCTCTCGAAATATGCATTTATACACATAAAATGGGCTTCATTCAAACGTGAAAACCATGATCAGTGGAGATCAATTTTTAATTTTTCGGTATGACAAATCAATAAAAACATGCAGTTGCATGAAGTTCGACTGTCTAGTGCAGCTTTTTCAACCTTTTTCAACATGTGACGCACTAAAGGTGTAATTTAAAATCCCGCGGCATATTTGTATAATTTAAATCAGTGGTTCCAAGCCAGGGAGGAATTTTGTGGGTTTTAGAAGGAATGTGTTTACTGAATGTTGATTCTTGTGGACTCACATTTTTAATAATATTTTACTTTTATTCTTCCAATTTACTACGACAATCTTTATTTTTTCATTTTCTCGCGGTACACCAGCGGATCGCGGCACACCGGTTGAAAATGGCTGGTCTATTGATTGCAGTATGTAAGAAATTAGAACTGTTGGCCATCACTTAGCGTTTGGCGTTAATTATTGTAATCCTCACTAGTCAGGGACTCGGACTCCGATTACAATGAAAGCCTCAAAGTTCTCACAAGTCAGTGTCAAACCATGGCGCTGTTAGAAGTCTCCTACAATCTGCCATATTCTACACGATCTTAAATATCCTGTACTAGAATACCTCCACATACTATGTGTAAAGAGACGAGTGACCTCTTTCATTACATACAGTTTACTGCGAAATTATAGTGTGCTAGTGGCTTGTGCAGCAAATGCTGCAAACGTAGTTAATTACAAGTTCAAATAAAACTTTTTGAGATTTATTTTCCAGAAAGATTACCAGACATTTTGAAAGTTATTTGCTTCCATAATAATGAAGCAATGTAATAATTCCATAAAGTGTAACCGTGTCAAAAATAGGCCTATCTCTTTTTAAAAGCTTAACTCTTAATGTTTTTTATGCCAAATACTTTTTCTTGAACACACCTATCTTCTGATCTTTGAGTTCTCCCAACAACAAAATGATAAGCTTGGCAGCGATTGCAGATCTAATCGATTAAACTAAAGGAATATAAAATTAATTTTGATGTAGTTTAAAGACGCAACTAAAATAGGAAGCAAGACTCAATTAGTAATGCGTCTTTCATATTATTGCACTACATCCTAGGAAAATTAGAGAATCACACATATAAATATCTACACCACCCTGTCATTAAATATCTGAAAAAGACCCACACCACTTGATTAATAACTGTAAAATATTTCATTTTTAATAACAGTTTTGAGTAACATATTCATTGAATAATCAATTGAAAACGTCGAGGTCCTCATATTATATATTAATGTTAACAGTGATTCATAAACTGGTGTCAAAAATGGCCATAAAGTCGTATAATATCTAAAAATTGCAGGTAGTAGGCCATTGATGATACAAAGGAGGAGAGTTCGGCCTGCGCCGTCAATCGGGTCCCGGCATAGCTCAGATGGAAAGAGCTCTCAGCGCTCAGAGCTGAGAGTATTTGATTTTACTTGTTATGAAGTTGATTTTTTTAAAGGCCAGCTTTTTTATATTTCAAATCCCAATAAAACCTTAAGTATCCGCATAATGCGTATAATTACTTGAAAAATCAACAACTGTAACCTAGGCTATCAGTTCACATTTCCGAAATTATATATTTCCAAATAGTTTTCCTCTAACATAGTTTTTTTTTCAGCTTCCCACAAATTTACTTTTCCTGTCTTACGCCCTTAAAAAACCGATTCAGTTTAACATATCCCGTACCACCTTATAAATTCACTTGCAAAAACGCACTAACGCTACACATACTTATTTGTACACAGTCTGCTGTTACTTGCTAGGCAACGCTGCAGTGCACGCTCATCCTCCTGACAGGCTGAGTGACGTCCTGTCTCGTCACATTGTTCACATTGATCGAGGTATCATCGCGGCGATTGCTCCAGCTCCACTTGCAAAAACTTGCAACGTCTACGTGCGTCTTAGGGCATATAGGCTATGCCACATATGTGAGGCGGCCTGCGGCGTCTCTTCTCAACGTACCATGCAAACTGTAGGTCGGTGACGTTGCTAACGTCTCAGATGGTTCAGTGATTACGTGTTAGAACGTAACACTTTTCATAAATTAATTATTAGCGGCAGTATTAAATTTCCAGTTACCGTCAACACATTTTCTCTGTGTTTCTACCTACGTAATTTCTTAGTAGGTTATTTTACGACGCTTTATCAACATCTTAGGTTATTTAGCGCTTGAATGAGATGAAGGTGATTATTCCGGTGAAATGAGTCCGGTGTCCAGCACCGATGGTTACCCAGCATTTGCTCATATTGGGTTGAGGGAAAACTCCGGGAAAAACCTCAACCAGGTAACTTTCCCCAACCGGAAATCGAATCCGGGCCACCTGGTTTTGCGGCCAGACACGCTAACCATTACTCCACAGGTGTGGACTATCTTCATAATTAATTACCTAGAAGAATAATGGAAAAGTAATTCTTATAGTTAGCAGCCTAAGTAAACATTTCTAAAAAATGAACACTATTTTAATTATTTGTTTATTTTTTGTTGATTATTATCTTAAAAACGCTGTATCAACTACTAGATTATTTAGCTTCAATTGAATTGGTGATATCGAGATGGTGTTTAGCGACATGAGGCCGAGGATTCGCCAGGGTTTACATTCGCGTTGCGGTTGGGAAAACCTAGGAGAAAACCCAACCAGATAATCTGCCCAAGTGGAAATCGAACCCATGACTAAGCGTAGCTCCTAATCAGCAGGCAAGTTCGCTAATCGTCTGGCTAATATTACGAGTATTTCTTAATCAACTGTCTATTGGGCTGATGTAAAAGTTCGTAGCGTTTTTTTCGCTGTGACTGAAGTTTTTATTTGAGATGAATAGAAGAAGTAATTAATCAGTAATATATTCTCCGACATTACCTATGACCTATGCCAACGATGGGATGTTTTTTTTTTTTATTTCGCGTCTGAAGAAATCTGATGGTTTGGAGTTAAAGAAGTCATCTACCCAAGTTTGTAAAACATCTTCGTCATTGAAGGAGTTTCCTTGAACATTGTTGGATAGAGAATGGAAAAGGTAGAAAGAGGACGCAAGTTCGGGATAATATGAGGAATGTGGAATCACCACCCAACCAAGCTCCTGGATAGCTGCTTTCATCGTGTTGCTACAGCAATTGATGCAGTCTTTCTGGCCGCTTTTCTTCATTTGCGGCCGCAAAGCATCTGAGTTGTTGGAATAAATTTCAGCAGTTATGGCTACATTCCTGGGAAGAAATTCGTGATACACGACGTACTTTTTATTCCACCAGACCCATAACATCATCATCTGTGAAAGGACACTAATTTTTGTACGGAATGTTGTGTTGAAACGACAAAACCATTTTCTTGCAGTGCTTTCTCCGGTTGCATTTTCCCCGCACACAGACAAATGTTTTCAGCCGTCTCTGTTGCCTTTGCTTCTCTATTAAATTCAAACAGAAAAATAAGTCGGAAGTGTTCGTTTTTTCCACTTGACACTCCATTTTCTTTCGCCTACAAATAGCGCAAGCTTTCCTCAAATTCGCAAAATTCAAGTCATATTTATAAGCACAACACTCAAAAAAGCAAATGAGAAACGATAAACAAGCTTGTAACAATGCACAATACAGTGTCGTGATGAAATACTCTCCGAACTTAAGCTTCAACCTAATACTCGATAGACCGGTGTAATATCAAAGCAAGACTCTAGTACATCTTATCCATTTTATTCTGTATAATATTAAAATCGCTCTTTTGGTGCATTTGCATATTGTATATCTTAATTTTATATAATTTTGAAATAATTGAAATAGGCTAGTTAAAAATATAATTTTTTTATTTAATTGTAAATTAATGTTTAATGTTTTTATAAGAAATTAATAAAACTCTTCTCTGCAGTCAAATGAAACTCTATCAGCTTCCAGGCGTGCCATTTTATATTAGCCCTCACCGTCTTTTATCACAGGTTTCAATTTAGTAATCATAGACTAGTAAATAGTGAAGAATGGGTAGAACGGAGAAAAATTCTCTCCGGCACTGGGACTAGTAAGTTATGCTGGCCACTCGTTACTGTTTTTCCTCGGAGAGCACAGACAACAAAACCCGATGCTTTTCTCCATTCTGACAGTTACACAACACCAGCTAAAGAGATAGACCAAAAGAGGCACATAATTTTGCTCAATAGATGATTAAAATACATCGTTTACAATTTTAATTATTAACAGCGCTAAATAACTAAAATCATTATTTCAAACACTCTTGCTAACTGACACACTGACGAACTTCCAGGAGAAAATAAACAATGTTCAGCTAGAGTATACACTGTCTTATCAACCTTTCCGGTAGTTCAGTGGTAGATTGTTGGCTTACCATTCCGTGAACTCAAGTTTACTGGAGTGTGTGCGTATGCAATGTCTACCAACTTCAATTGCAAGATTCAATTTTACACGAAAATTTCTGACCCCGCCGGGAATCCAACCCGGGCCGGATAGTTTGTCATAAAATATTTATATTGAGATTATTTAATATGTATATAATAAAATTAATAGAGAAAGAAATTTAAGATGTGATATATTAAGTAATATATAATATGTTTATTTTTAACACACAATTGAATGCTAATGTAAGAGCAATGCTTTAAAATTCTTAAAGCTTGGCTATCTACTTACGTGACCTTTATTACAGACTCCTGTGATGAGTAAAATACCCAAGCTATGTGTTCTGCTTACTGTTTTTAATTGCTTTACAACTGGAATGTTACAGGCTTACTATTTGGAGCGAGGGGTTGTTTACCAAAATTTACATGTAATATCCTTAAATCCTTTAAAATTCCCTTTCATGAGGTTCAGAAGATTGTAATGGAAATTCTGAAGGCCTCTCTTCAAATTTTACACTATCATCTATATGTTAACATGTACATTTTTGTTTTAATGTACAAATCGAATCATTATTTTGCTAGTTTCATTTCACTTTATTTTTTATGTTTGTTAATTCCGGATCCCAGTGGTCAACCTCACTTGAGGACGGATGATTTGAAGATAGATAATTTGTAGAAACAAAAGCCGCCCTAAATAAGGGTTCGATAGATCGGCCTACTAATCAATTCATAAAGAATAATAAGTAAACAAAACAATTTTGTGACACTTGGAAAGAAAAAGAAAAAAACATTAAGATAAGAAAACGTAGGAAATCATTTACAATAAAAATTTTGTTGGGTACAAATGATTACTAATTATAGCTAAGGATGATTTTAACACGTGAGATCCTATGGCATCAATCGTTGCATCAGAAATTTTATATTGTTTAAGTTGATTTAAAGTTTCACGTGGGATCGTGCCACGGGCACCGAACATGACCCCAAAAACTGTCCAATGTGTAATGTGGTATTGTGCTCCAAGATGCTGACAACAAGGCTCATATATGACTTGTTTTTCACGACACACCTCTTGTGGCTGTTGCTCATGCATCTCAAAACGGATCGTGGGATCAAGAATGACACCCTTATCCTTCTGCCGATCAATTATGATGATATCAGCCCGTCTAGTAGAGCCATCAGAAGAGACGCAACCAACCTCCTCATAAACCTCATAGGAAGCATTCTGACGGATTGAAGCTGCGATGAGAGAACGAACCGTATTATGTCTGTTGATTCGGAGCAATTCTCCATGACGGCAGAAACCCAAGACGTGAGGAAGCGTTTCTTGCTCGTCGCATCTTCTGCAACGGGTGGTAGTAGTAGTAGTAATATTCAAATTATTTAATATGTATGTAATAAAATTAATAAAGAATGAATTTTCACATGTTACTTTATCCATAATGTATTTAGAATTTAGCAAAGCTACATCAAACACCTTCCTTCATTTCTCACACTAGTTTATTAAACCTTATCGGACCGTAAAGAAAACAACTATCGCAATGTCCATATTTTTATATGTTGTACAATATTATAGTATTGTGAAATTTTAATTTTCCTACCAATTTGTTTTCTATTGTTCTATTAAAACTAGTGGCTTGTGCAACAAATGCTGCAAATTAAATCCATAAGAAGTTCAAATAAAAATTGTTCAGATTTATTTTCAATGAAGAATACCAGACATTTTGAAAGTTATTTGCTTCCATAATAGAGAAACATACTCCCTCTGAATGTTTTATGCCAAATACTTTTCCTTGAACCTATCCATCTTCAGGTGGATGCTGGAACTTTACTTTTTCCGTTCTTTTTCCGGTACCTGTGAATACTGGACATCATTTTGGCCATGTAAAACTTTAACATATGTTGAATCAATGACGCATAATTTTCCATAAGCTCGTAATGAATTGTAAATGGGGGAAGATCGTTGACGTAAGTTATTTATATATTATCACGTATATTTTCAGCAGTATAGGCTGTTTTGAAGAATCTATTGCTGAGATGCGGAAAATGAGGCGAATGATATATCAGAGTTGTAGAATCTTACATGCGTCCTAAATAAAACTGTTCGTCGTAAATCGTTAGCAATTTCAGTGCTTCATTCGTTGCTGGTTGCGGGAAATAAACTTACTCATCACGGTAGCAAGACGTGAAATAGCCTGCTATTTTTCCTAGAACAAAATATGCTTGGGAGCGATCACAAAATATCTAATCGATTAAACCAAAGAAATATGAAATTAATTTTGATGTAGTCTAGTTTAAAGACGCAGCTAAAATAGGAAACATGACTCAATTACTACCAAGAAAAATTAGAGAATCAGACATATAAATATTTACATCACACCGCCATTAAATACATGAACCACTTGATTAATAACTGTAAAAATATTTCATTTTAATAACAATATTGTTACCTTACGTAAGTTTTATAGTTTTCAGTAACATATAGCCATTACTCAGTAAATTATAGAAATGAAGATCTAATATAAAATATTCTTCCTCTGCGTCTACTTATATAAAAACCCCAAAAGGTTTCATTTTCATATTATCATTATAGCATTAATGTGTATAATTAGTGACACTCACATGATTGCATTAACTATAATAAATATAATAATATTTCATTTTTAATGGTAATAATGTCATTAGACGTTCTTAAGTTTTGTAGTTCTTAATATTCAATACACAACTGTACTCGGAAAACTACAGACCTGTAAATTATTTTTTATACATTATCAAAAAAGTACACAAATGAAGATCGACTTATTGCCATATGATGACAAAGAATATGAGCCATATGAACTCTAAATATGTCGAAATCCTGCCGGTCATTGCCTTCGTGCAATAGCCTATTGTTGTGTAGTGTGTGGTTTGTTTTATTTTGAAATGCAATTAGTTCTCAAAACTGACGAAAGATGGATTTTGGAAAATAGAAAAACTGAGTAGGAAAACTAACACTTCACTGAAAGTTACTATTTTTCTGAAAATCCTTGGATGCCAAGCTTCAAAATGACGGGTCATTAATTAAAATCCGTTCAACCGTTTTCCCGTAATTTCCATTACCAGTTCAAATTATATATATAGATTATAGCGTATAGCCTATTAACCTGTCGTATCCTATAGGATACATCGTCAATTGAAGGGTTAAAGAAAAATGCTTTCATACTTTTAAAACTGGGCTATTCACTTACGTAACATTCATAACAGAAGCGACAAGAAACACACAGTTTTAAATAAAAAGGCGCACATTAATAATTTTCTCTTAAGCACTGGTTTACAGACCGATAATTTAGTCCTGACAGCTTGACGACGCGAAAGAGGGGAAGTAATAGTAGTGGAGAGAGCTATGGAGTAGAGATAAGGGCGAGCGATCAGTAAAGGAATGCAGTATAGCTTAACTGTATTAGAAACATACCGCTCTACCGCACGCATGACATCCCATCGCTCTGAAGGCAAGCAACTGACTAACCCGAACACCCTTTGGCGTAACTAAATGGACTCGCCTGACCCAGACACACATTGCCGGCGACTGTCAGGACTAAATAATCGTACTGTATTTTAAGACGAACAAATGCGTGCGTCACAGTAGAGAAAAGAGAGAGACAGAGCATCAGCTCAACTGTACAACATCGCACTGGCTACTCTTGATCTTGAGACCCATATTCTTGTGTCCCTTAATATACTTTCATAGTTGTACATTCGACCTAGTCACCGGCGTAACCAGTACGTTTGTTTGCTGATACGTAGCTACGCTTGCACGTGTGTTCGATACCCGCATGGGCTGATTACCTGGTTGTTATTTTTCTTCGAGTTTTTTCCAAACTTCAAGGAGAATATCAAGCATTCATATGGCGAATTTTCGACCTTATTCGCTAAATATCATTTCGATATCACAAATTACATTGACCCTAAATAATCTAGTAGTTGAGAGAGCGTAGTTAAATAAGCAACTAAAATATCAACTTGTTTAAGAGGGTAATGGATATGAATTTTGCTACTACAGCTCATGCATTTTGTCAAGACACTCCCCCACTCTTCCTATAGAGCTGCGCACGAGATCGGATGAGTCTACTTACGAATTATAGGGGAATGGGTTAGTTTTTGCCTTTAACTCGGTAGACATACACCCGACCTTCCCTTCTACTTTTACCCCCTCCATAGAAACGTTGTTACCGTACTGGACATCGCGAGTGCCTTGAAAAAGTGCATGAGCTGTACCTGTGAAATATATATAGCAATGTCAACGTTTCAAACATTTGATCTGCCTCCACTTCCGGAGAAAGGAAGGCT
Organism: Periplaneta americana; assembly: GCF_040183065.1. Lineage (NCBI taxonomy): Eukaryota > Metazoa > Arthropoda > Insecta > Blattodea > Blattidae > Periplaneta > Periplaneta americana. The sequence goes on along the minus strand of NC_091125.1, from coordinate 47,529,161 downwards.
CCTCGGAAAATTAATTTAATCGGATGAATCTATTAGTTATAAAATTATGTCTCACCGAAATTTGTGCAATATTTCATAATCTCCATAAGTAACAGCACTAAATAAAATAAATTAAATCTTCTGTCGTCCAATTGTGTATTATAACGCTTGTTTCAACCTATTGAAATGGCCGTTCCAAATTCTACAGGAATAAATATTTTAGCTTCTTCCATGCATGTCATGCTTCTTCCGTCTAAAGGAACCAATAAAAAATATTGCCTATTTCTTGATTTGTGACCCAGAGAAACCGAGATTTCCATATTTAAATGATATGTTTGCGTGTGAGAATATCCTCGACGGTTGTTACTTGATGTGAATGACTCGGTGAATTACCATCTCTTAGAATGAGTGCAAAGTTATTTTATAACATTCGTTGTGATAAGAATTTAATTCACCTTTATTTTAAACTTCATTTTGGTTTCTTAGTCTTTACTTTCACTGTTGGCACTTTGGACTAAAATTGAACTCAGGGAAACCACAGGCAATTATAATAGGACATCAACGATTTTTAAGTAAATTAAACACAGGTGACTTATCTCCTGTTAAAATGAATGAAACTATTATCCCTTACAGTGATAGAATAAAAAATCTAGGAATTTATATGGACAAAACGTTAAGTTGGAATACCGAAATCACACACACATGTAAAATAATTTTTATGAAAATTCACACACTAAAAATAATTCGAAATTTCCTTCCGTTGCTTCTCAAGAAGAATTTAGTACAGTCGCTCTCGATGCCTCATTTTGATTACTGTGACACTCTCTACACTGACCTTAACATGAGACTGACAGACAGACTACAACGTGTTCATAATGCATGTGTTCGATTTATTTGCAACGTCCGTAGATCTGACCGTATCACACCTTCACTAAATATGCTGTCTTGGGTCCGTCTCAAAGAGCGAAGAACTATTCACTCTCTCACTTCACTCTTCAGTATTCTTCAAAACTCTAATCATAGCTACTTAGCTTCTCGTTTTCAACATTTGTCCTCATATCACGAAATAAATACTCGCTCACAACACCATATCACACTCTCCATTCCTAAACACAGAACATCGTTCTACTCTTCATCTTTCACCGTCTCTGCAACTCATCTCTGGAACTCTACCACAACATGTCAGAGACTGTCGAACATTGTCTAGTTTCAAAAATAAACTAAAATTGCACTTTTTCAATTCAGATTCCCTTCAGTTATAAGCCCTTTTCTCTGCGATAGTTTTGTAAAATATATATATATATATATATATATATATATATATATATATATATATATATTTGTTTTGCTTCCTTTCCCCTTTTTTGTTCTCTTGATCACCAGATTAATTTATTATCATACCCTTTTTATTGTGAATTTTATTTAATTTTCGTATTTCTTATTACATTTCATTTTGTTATATTCTTCCTTACGTTTTCCATATTAACTATTTGTACTAAATGAGTTGCTTTTACTATATTTCAATGTATTTTACTTTTTTTCTATTATGGTATTATTTTCATGTTGTTTAGTGTCGATTTTATTATGCTATTATTATTTTTTTTGTATTATGTTAGTATTCTGTTCTTTAACTTTCTGTTAAATTTTCACTGCTTGTATACTTTGTGACCTGGTAGAGTGTGAGAGAAGGCCCTATGACCTTAACTCTGCCAGTATAAATAAAGAATTATTATTATCTATTTGCGCACCGAACTTCCTCTGTGTAAATACTATAGGTATGTGTTAAAGCATTTTTTTACCAAATTTACCAGAGATCTAATGTAAGCCTAATGAAACACAGTAGCGAGTTACAAATATTGTAACAACGTACATTTCCGGAGGCGTCAAGAAATACTGAATTAGCACAGTTTATAATGATAGCTATTTACCACCTGGATGAGCACGGGTTCGATTTCGAGTAGGAGTAAAAAATTTATTTCTTCTTTATTATTCCCATGACGTCCATATAACCATTGAATCTTCTACAAATTTTATAGCGCGATTCTATTCCAGATGTTCAGCGATCGGAATGATATGCTGATCACTCTTTTCCTTTTTGTGATCGGTTTGTGAAAGTAGTGAGTTCTGCAAGTCTGCCACCTACAAGCCATTCTGACCTGCATGAATAATTATTTTTACGAAAGTTTTAGAATAACGTCGGAAATGTAGGACGTTATTATTTTTTAGAGTCCATCAACCAAATCACTTTCATCGAATATTTCTCCTACATAGGAATCTGCTGAATGAGTCAAGTGTACCGAATAGTTATATTATTATTTAACGAAAATTGTTTACAGGAAAAGTGTTTTGACGGAGAAAATTTATTTATTTCTTCTAAATAAAACATGTTGTAAAATAACATTTTGTATAATCCGTGGCGCTACAGCCCGTGGAGGGCCTAGACCGACCAGCCGGCTGCTGGCCTCACGCCCACATGCCGAAGCAGAGGTGGACGATCATCCAACCAAAATGGAGGTATCGTGTGGTTAGCACGATGATCCCCCCAGCCTTTATAGCTGGCATTCGCAACCGGATTTCGCTACCTATCGTAGCTCCCCAAGTGCATCACGTTGCTGGGTGGGCACCGGTCCCATACACTGGCCGAAGTTTCATGAGAAAATTTCTTCCCCCATGAGGACTCGAACCAGCGCGCTTTCCGTAACGCGAGTCCTAGGCAGGATGCCTTAGACCACGACGCCACGGCGCGGGACAATATTTTGTATAAATACAGTAAATATTTTTATACCTGGAGAATTTTTTTATTATTATGAAATCTAATATTTAATTTTACGTGAATTTTACAACAGAAGACTTACGTAATTTTCATTGGCTTATTTCTTCAAAATAAATATATAGCAAAATAATATTTTGTATAAATACAGTAAATATTTTCATACCTGGAGAATTTTTTTATTATTATGAAATCTAATATTTAATTTTACGTGAATTTTACAACAGAAAACTTACATCGTTTTCATTGCCTTATTGAAAATTAAATGATCATATTAACTTAGGTTATATCTAGTTTCATAGTGAACACTTACAAAATATTTTACTCTAGTGTACTATTCAGTATATATGTATACTGTACGTATATACAGCTTTGTAAGAAGACGATCAGAATGATCTAAAGGAAAAAGTTCACGTTATCCAGATACAGATGACCGGTTGTTTCCTCTTGCATTCGGTCTAAAATCACAACAGGATATCCTTGCTTCCTTTGAACGGAATCTTGTCAATAATATATTATCAATAAAAAACAGGCTTTGTACTTAATGTTACGAAAGCTTAAGAGTTCTGTAACTTCTCACTGAAAGCAGAAAGTAGTAATATCCTCTTAGTTTGCTTTAAAACTTCTCGAATAATAGTCCTATTGCTTTCTGACTCGTATCACTTTCTCTTAACTTTGTGGAAGAAACGCATGTTGCAGTATGCTGCCGGTGTAAAAGAAATGAATGCCAGGAGAATTTTCTTGTGAGTAAAGGTGGCAAGTACGTAAGATTGGCAACCATACTGCTATCAATGCCGAGTATCTGCATAGGTGGGAGCCCTTATCTGCCTCTACTATGTGGGCTTCCATGGCCTGTAATAAGTATACTTCATTTTACTTTTCATAATCCTAAGTTATACCCAAATTCTATACTTTAGGAACGTCATCAAATTTCTTATAAGAAGAATGGACGAATTTTTCTCTGAGGAATATTCAGAGTCTGAAGTTCTTGATTGACTCTGTTCGTTGCAACTAACAGTGTGCGAATTAAGATTTCTGATGAGTGGGGGATAGAATCCTAAATAGAAAATACCATACATAAAATAATAATTATTATTACTATTATTATTATTATTATTATTATTATTATTATTGCTGAACGCTTGGTTTCACTGAGTTGCTTCAGCGAATAGAGATTATATAGAATGGACACTGAGCGAATTTTCCTGTGTTTTGTTTCTCTGTGCGCCGGCGTTTAGTTCCACTTTCAAGCGCTAGAGGTTACTGTAATCGAGCACACGCTAAAATAATAATTGAGAGTAGAGTTGAGACACAGGATCCAAACATCGCCTACCTTATTGCATAATCCAGTAACGCTTTGCTTCAAATAGATTCAAGTTAACAGCTTTTCCTTATTTCTCAGTGACATACTAGTTGTAATAATTTTTTTTATATTTTAGATATAATAAATTATATTATAAGATAATATAATGTATTATACAATTATGTTTCAAATTCGTTTAATATTTGCATACAATATAATATGAGTACATGGTTTTACTTCTCATAAGAGTTTTGTTTTTCCATTTTCAGCGCTATCAAATCATTACATATTTTAATTGTTGTTGGGGCCAACGTCTCTACTCTCATTATAAAGGAACTCTAGAGTCTAGACATTACAGATAATGACGGATTTATTATTACATGGGTCCCATTTATTTTATTTGAGTACATAATGAACCTAGAGTATTAATTGTACGTGTTATATTTCCGCTGTGTCGACTGCTAGCTAGTGTGGTGTCAGTGCCAACTCCTGGGAGAAAGTAGAATTTCACGCTCAAACTGGTTTGAAGGTCATTGAAATCAGTCCTGCTACATCAAAGGTACCGACGCGAAGTGTCCATACGTACTGTATAATTATCTATACGCTGGTTGCTTGTCTTGCATTTTGATCATAGTAATAATTATATCCACGAGCAGGCTTAAGATAAGATGTGTAAGTCCTAAGTTACTGATTGTTGTCAGCTTTCCGGTGATGATAATACAGAAATATTATTTTCCTTGCTTACTTCATACTTTATAAAGTATACCCATATTGAAACAATTATATTTTGTGAGGGGGATACAAGTTATCCCTGGCAGGGATATAATATGAATTTATGAGAGGGGGACAACTTTCCAACAGGGTGGAAATCCACCCATTCCCCCGTTAATTCGCACCCTGGAACTAATCACTGTTCATATTTCCAAGAACTTGATTACGGCCTTCTATTATTTTCTATATTTCGTGTGATTGAAAGAAAAGCAACATGATAAAATAAAAATAACGTAAGTACATACATTAAGAACATTTTAGATAAAAAAATAAACATTATTTAAAATCATAGTATACGCGAAAAATATAAACTATGAGTTACAACAATATTGTAAATGAAAAAAAATAACACTACAATAGACTAATGATGTCATTAGAACGATAAGTGGAATTGTAAAAGACAGGATATATGATCTGCGAAAGAAAAAAAGAATGAAACAATCATGTTACTAGAACGGATACTGATACAGTAAAAGAGTTGTGAGAGACAAGCTATGGTACCGATTATTATCTGTAAAAGAAAACAAGAATGAAACAATCATGTAACTATAGCGGAAACTAATAGAATGAGTAGAATTGTGAGAGACAAGATACCGATGAAAAAAGACGACAAGAATGAAACTACCATGTCACTACAGCGGTAGTACTACAGTAAGTAAATTGTGAGAAACAAGATATCGCTGTAAAAGAGGACAAGAAAGAAACAATGATGTCACTAGAGCGGGTACTAATGCAGTAAGAACTGTGAGAGAAAAGATACCAATGATCTGTAAAAGACGACGACAATGATGAAACTACCATGTCACTACAGCGGTAGTACTACAGTAAGTAAATTGTGAGAGACAAGTTACCGATGAAAGAAGAATCACAAGAATGAAACTATCATGTCACTGGAACGGATATTTATACAGCAAGAGAATTGTGAAAGACATGATACTGATGATCTGTGAAAAAAAGACAACAAGAATAAAAAAATCATGTCACTAGAGCGGATACTAATACAGCAAGTAGAATTGTGAAATACAAGATACCGATTATCTGTAAAAGAAGGCGACAAGAATGAAACAATCATGTCATCAGAGCGGATATAAATGAAGTAAGTAGAACTGTGATAGACAAAAGATGATCTGAAAAAGAAGACTACAAGAATGAAACAATCATGTCACGAAAGCTGATATTAATACAGTAAATAAAGTTGTAAGGGAAAATATACCGATGATCTGTTGAAGAATACTACAAGAATGGAACAACCAAATCACTAGAGCGGACACTGAAGGAAATAAGCAGATTTTTAGAATCATGATAACTATGACTTGTAAAAGTGATGACAAGAATAGAAAAATAATGTCACTAGAGAAGAAGACTAGAATGGTGCAATCATGTCAGTAGAGTGGGTACCAACAAAATAAGTAGAATCTGAAGAGCTATAATATGAACTGCAAAAAGAGAAAAAAACGAGAATGAAACAATCATGTAAGTAAATAGGTTTGTAATAGAATAAGGAGAATTACGAGATAAAATACCGAAAATAAAAATGAAACAAATAAGACAAAGATAATATGGATCGAAATTTATAAATCATAATCCAAAATTCCACATCGAAGCTCGATTGAATTAACAGAAAGAAGCACATTCTAAATAACAAAAAGAAATAAGAATAGATTTGATTACATTGAGGTCGCTACTGACTTCATGGATCTCTGAATTGGCCGCCACTGGTTTTTCCACAGCGTAATTTGATATTGCTAAAGTTGTAACTGGCAGAGAAAGAGTCGGAACGTGGTAGAACAGTAATCACTGGGATTTTTCAGCGTAATATTGAGTGTATACTTCCAAAGCCGACACTTTTTTTCATCTCCATTACGGAATATTGAAGTTTAGTGTGGTCTGTGTGGGAGTATATTGTCGTATGCGAACAACTTTAAAATTCCCACGTTTTCAATTTATTTCTCTACTTCCACTATTTCCGTCACACGTTGCGTAACAAATAGAGCAAACATGCCAGCTGTTATTCCGAATTAAAGATAAGTATATTATATTACTTCTAAAATAGTTCTTAATAGACCTATTTTTTTATGGATCAAAACCAAATTCATACTTCAATATAAAAATGTTACCGATATTTATTTTGTAGAGTTAATATATTTAAGTTCTATAAACATTTGTATGGGAAAAATTATTTTAATTAACTACTGTTTAATGTCATTCAGCAATAGTCGTCGTCATTATTATTATTATTATTATTATTATTATTATTATTATTATTATTATTGTCACCTTACATTCAAGTGTAAGGCTGAATGGATTGTGCGTCCAAGAATCTCTTCCTGTCTGGACGATAACGGAGGATACCGGTAACTTTTTGGATTCGATGTGGATACGTAACATTGTATTCGTACTCTCAGTGGAACTGGTATAAACGGTTGTAGCTGAGGTTCCTGTATGACATTTTCGTTAAAAATAAAATCTATTCCCGAAGTTCTACACAGCACAGTATGAGACTTAAAAGCTATATAAATATAAACGCTTAACATGTATGGAGAGGTATAATTTTATTATTCTCTGCGGAAAATCTTCTGTAGCCCTATATGACTTACAGCGGCGTCACGGCTCCCGTGAATCAGAGGAGCGCAGCATTTGATATTAGGGGAGAAAAATTTGCTCCGGCGCCGAGGATCCCGGCCACCTAGTCACTCAATTGAGTGCACTCCTTGTATAATGGCAGTTGACTTAATATAAATGTCAACATACATGCCGAACTTGGAGTCAGGCCACAAAGGGAAAAACAATGGAGGAGAAGGATTCGATCCGGTTATGTGGATTTAACTTCGGCGTAGCTCAATGGTTAGAGTGCTTGGTACGAAGAACTAAGGACCCAATTTCGATCCCTGGCGCCGGAGCGAATTTTTCTCCTCTAATATCAATTGTTACCATAACAGATATAGACTCATCGCCTAACAGTGCATATTACTGTGGAATCCGGCCACCAAGTCACTCAATTGAGTGCGCTCCTTGTATAATGACAGTTGACTTAATATAAATGTCAACATACATATCGAACTTGGAGTCATGCAACAAAGGGAACAAAAAACACTGGAGGAGAGGAATTCGATCCGGTGCTGTGGGTTGAACTTCGGCGTAGCTCAATGGTTAGAGTGCTTGGTACGTAGAATCAAGGACCCGAGTTGGATCCCGGGCGCTATAACAGATATAGGCCATTCTGTATGATCAAAAATTAATCCTTACGTAGAGCGCAGCATTGCCTGTTAAAGGAGTATCGCTGTCAAAGGAGACATTGGCCGGCGGCCATTTATTTAATTCTGAAATTCAGTAGCTTGCCAGGCATAGAAAGAATTTCTAAGTATGCCCAAAAAACCGTAATTTTAGGACAAATCTTTCCCTTTGTACAACTATTATAAATATATTGATTATAGCTCAGTATTAGAGCTTAATGTATTCTGGAATAAGAGCGCTCTTGTTTAGAACGTCTGCATCACTCAAGTTCTAAGAAAACAGAAAACAAACACACACTCGACACACTCTTGTGATTCTCTCTTCGTTTTTGTATTATGTTGCACAAGAAGCAGGTCATTTCTCGTTCGTGTGAAGGAATATTTCTGTTACACTATGCTGCTATGTAAAGATAGTAGTAGTGATAAACGAGAAACAAAAAGTTGTCTTTTACGGTAACAGCCACGCATGACAAATGATATTTAGAGTTTAAGAGTTTTTTTTTTAGTGTTCCAGGAGTATTTCTCTTTTGACAGGCAAAATATTGAATCTTGAGACTTTCGCCAAGCGAAAAACTACTTTAACTCGCTGTAACTCGGAAACCTGTAAAAATTTTGAAGAGCGTCAATTTTTAAAACCAATTTTAATTATTTATCAACATTTTTCTCGCTTTGACCTCTCACCCAAAGTGAAAAATAAAAATAGTTTGCCTTTTACCAACTTTCGAAGGTATAAATGTCTATTTTAAACAGGTCACTTCGAAGTTACTGTTTTTTCTCTCTCTTTTCAAAAAAGATTTTAGTTTCGATTTTTTTATATGCTTTCCTTAGACAATGATTTATCAATAATAAAAATTACAGCGCGATTGACTATCATAGAAGCTAACGAGATGAAAATTGTTAACGAAGTCCGGTATCGCAGTCTTTCCCTCGCAGTAGACGTCACTCTCTCGCACAAACCACAGCGCCACAGAGATCTTTCATTGGTTCTCGTCATATGCAGGAGATTTTCCGATGAGAATAGTGAGTTGCTACTCATATACCATTTTCTCTACATTGATACGTTTGTTATCCCGCTCGATTACCAGAGCTTTGTATGTGGAAACAGGGTGTAACAATAGGAGAGAAGCTATAGGTCTCCGCATCCTTTATCAGTCCTGACAGAGCAAGTTCTCATTCTTATAGGCTCTGTGAGAGTTGAACTTCAGGCCTGAAACCCCAAGGACTTATAAATAACCTATATCAGCATGAGAAACCTCTGCTACCTCTAAGACCACCCCAGCCTATTATTTACTACTATGACAATAATTCATAGCTGGAATGAGTGGGTGATGAAGAGTGTTGGTGAAATGAAAGAGGGAAATGGGAGTATCACGAGAAAACTGTCTGAAATATTTGCTTTGTCCACCATAAATTTCATCACTACCAGGCAGGGGAAATAAACCCAGGTCGCCTGCTAGCATGCTAGTGCTAAATCACAGACGGCGGTTAAATTTATTCGAGTACATTTGTCTTAGTAACCGTAAGGCATCAAATCATCACAAGAGATGAATCCATGTTTTACTGTTCTGACTGTGGATCTCTGTTACATGTAGATGTCTATTTAGGCTGTTGGACATATCAGTTATTCTCTTGATTTGATTTCTGATGAAAGTCAAAAATTAATTTCGGGGCTATACATCAGGTTATTGGATTAGTTCTTGAGCCGCTCGTCGATATCCAATAGTACCTAGCGGCCTTCCATTTACTAACTGTCCACCGTACATTCAGATTCAGGATGGGTTTAGGCAATCATTTCAAGGATAGGAACTTGGGATCCCAGTAGCGTCATTAATGTGTTAGTCTACACAAAATATGTCATCGTTTCGCCTGTTCGGGAGATATTACCAGGTCTTCTTGAAGATGTGCCGCTTCGTAACAGAAGGCGAATGTGGTTTCAACACGGTCGGCATCTGTTCATATCAGTCACCGAGTGTGAGCATCCGTGAACTGTAGGTTCTCTCTATGCTGCATTGGTCTTGGTGGGCCTGTTTTTTGACGATCGAACGAAATTTGAATTTTTTTTTCTCTGAGGATAGATGAAGATTCTCATGTACCACAACCATGTAAACACTGGAAAGAAGTTGTAGCACTAATTATTGTGACTGCTGCAGGTGAAGTCGAGATCGAGCATCTAAATTCTGAAGTATTTTTCAATGTCCAACGGTCCGTAGTCCTGCGCTTCGAGTTGTGCAATGAAGTCAATATATTTATTTTATTTATATTTATATATTTATTTTCAGTACTGGTTGAATAAAAGCTGTTCTATGAAGCCTATAGCATTGTGCGAATGACTATTGCACGTTGAAACCCCATGTTCTTATCTTTATAATAAAATTGTTGTTTCTTTTTATACCCAAACACATAGTTATTCTCCAAGCATCTTTGGCGACGAGTAGCCCATAATGACGCATTACATACGTACTATTCCTGATTGTCCAGGCACATCAAGTCATCCCCCACAAATATACATTTATTTTAAAGACACTCGATATATCAAGATGATAGTTTAATAACGACAATCAAACGATAATGTCAGGTGTAACTCAAATACCGGCAGAAAACGCTTTAACTGCCGTCTCAAAGATATTCATGCCCTGGAGGCTCAGATGAATGGATTTAAGGAAAATTTTATAAAGAGATCAATGATACGCTTAAAGGCCTCCATTCACGTTGAGATTTGTATCGATACATGTTTCTATGGTCCGTCCCAGGAATCTGTAGAGTGACTTGGCGTATATGAGGGCGCAGCCTATCTGTGCCCGAGTGTATTGCGGGCAGCATCAGCTCGAGGGCGCTAAGGGGTAAGATGCGCGTGGTAGAGTGTTTAGATAGAAATGATCCCCTGTCTGCAAGCGATTGGTAGTTTCGTTAAACCAATGCCTCCCCCCAGAACGGTCATTGGCCCTAGTCCTCCCACATACCACTTGCGTAGAGGTCTTATTTATCTTTCTACTCCACAGAATCCTGGGACGGACCATAGGTCGGTATCGTGATCTAAACGCAACATATACTTGACTGTCTCAGCATATCTCATTATCGATGTATCATTATCAACTGGTAGCGTCGCCTATATCGTTGTCGAGAAACTGCGATACCGGATACGTGCAACAGATACAAATTTAATATGTTTACTTGTTTTAACGTGTATGTGACAGTATCCTGTAGTGCGCCACCAAAGTTGCATTTGGAATTTTGAATTGTCTGCAATTCGGGAATTTGGGAAGAGTTCTAGGTCATGAATAAGTTACTGTATATGAGGTTCGTGGACTTCAATAGTCAAAAGACTACTCAAATTAACAACTTAGAGAAGTGGCAATAATAGATCTGGTTGACAAGTGCGAAGTTGGGTACCCCAGTGCGGATCGTAGTTTTGTCACAAAAAAGTACAGTTCCCGTTGTACTTTCTGACGAGAACTTAAAATGTTGTAACATCATTGAAGGATGGAGCATTTTCTGACGATGTAAATCTATATTATATACAGAGTGTTTCCGGGCTAGTGTTATAAACTTCAGGGATGATGGGGAAGGGCACATGTATCAATTTGAGATAAGGAACCCTGGTCCTGAAATGACTGAGTCGAAAGTTATAAGCAAAAATAGTTGTGTGGAAATGAAATAATTTTATTCCTCTGTACACCTTATTTTTATGTATTTATCTGTACATCTTACACATACTGTATTCATTTGACGTTGTTTACGTTGTCTACCTACAGTATTCCATTCAGTGCGCTGTCTGAGGGATAGGGACAGGAAACTACACTAAAGCAATGCAGATAGCGTAATGTGTAACGGACATGGTCAGTCCTGATATGCACGTCTGTAGACAGCAGTTTATGTGTACAAGTTGCAGTGTCCAGTCGATCAGTCCTAGTGAAATGAAGGAATACACGAGAGCAGTATATGCAGACCTGATTTTCGAATACGGATGAGCTAATGGGAATACTAGACAAGCTCACAGATTGTATAGGGTCAACTACCCACATAGGAGACATCCTGCCCATACCTTCTTTCCACGACTGTTCCAAAGGTTAAGGGAAGGAGGGCACGTGGTGCGAAATTACAATTTCATTTCCACACAATTATTTTTGCTTATAACTTTCGACTCAGTCATTTCAGGACCAGGGTTCCTTATCTCAAATTGATACATGTGCCCTTCGCCATCATCCCTGAAAGTCAGTAACACCAGCCTGGAAACCTCTTTATATAACCTTATAGGGAATTTTAAATCTTCGTAGCTATTTTCTGTAGTCAAGTATGTTTAAGTCACAGTCAAACTCTCCTCGACACTTACTACTTCTCCTATGATTGTTTTTTTTTTTTTTTTGTTTACTATTTCCAGTAGCTTTGTAAACAGTGTGTCACCCATTCGCAAATAGTTCTTGAAGCCATTTGGTTCGTTGAATTTTAGGTCCCAAAATAAATAAAAAAAACTGTGTACCTATTCCCCTGCCCTGACCATTGCTTTATCCATGCTATTTTTCGGCGCCTTTTTTTCCTCAAAACTTTGACAATCCTACTGTAACTGCTATAAGCGCGGATACAGGAGGAAGCACTTCTTCGGTTTCGCACTGATGCCTAGGCCTAAATGATTCCGTCTCGGTGTACATGTGATACTTGATACAGATCTGGGATATATGTATCGCTTTTTGTATCGATACATATATCGAAACAGATCTCAACATGAATGGGGGTCTTTACGAAAATGCACGAAGTTACCGAAGCGATTCGAACTCAGATCTCCTGCACAATAGTCATACTCTTATGCCCCAAGGCAGCTCTGTTGAACAGGTTCAAGTTCAATTAATACTGCTGAAATAACGGAATGATTTTAATTAAGTTCTATATAATATTAGCGAAGCTCTGAATAGAGGAGACATGGAAATTTTTCAAGTCTCATAAAATCGTTCATTTATTATTTTACTAACTCTCCAGATAATATAAAACTGATTGTGTGAACTTAGACTAAAATGCGACAAAATCTGCTCCAGTATCTTTTGTTCATAAAAATGTAGTTGAGACTCCCCGGAATTTTAACATGAATTTCGGTGTGGAAAGTTATGGTAATTTTAAATTATACGCTCCTTAATTTGAGACTTAATTGTGAAACACACTGTGGAAACGACGAAACTTTAAAACTGGAATAGAGAAACGGTAATAAAGCGCTGGTTCGTAAACAACTGTGTGCTTTGTTACTCCACGGCAATAAAAATCGAGCAATGAAAGGGTCACTTACCCTTCATGTTCGGTACAGGGATATTCCAACTACATTGTACTTAATCTCTTATCACAAATTGTGTTACAACTAAATGATATCAAATATCCTGTTCGTTTTATATTCTGTATTTACGGTATAGATAACCTATTTCAAAACATCGGAGCACTTTTCGGATGTATAAAATATAACAGTATGCCTGAAGAAGCTTTATTCACTCTACATTAGATAATATTGTTTATAACAGCGTCATATTTTATGATATTACAGTATTTCTTGTGACGCGCAATTTACCTGTAAATTATTTCTTATAAAAAACTGAACAGCAGTTTATCTTCAAACCTAACGTTATTAGAGTTGATAAAATTGTCATCTGGAAAATTGCAAAAATCTTTTAACTAACACGTTTTTAATTGGACATTATTATTATTATTATTATTATTATTATTATTATTATTATTATTATTATTATTATTAGTTTCTTTCGACTTCAGTCTCTTTTTGCGTCCGTATAAAGATGAATTGCTTTTCATGATTATACAATGAATTATTATTGACAACATTGAATTTATCATTCTAGTTTTAATTCTTGTTCTCTAGTTACTGCCGTGTATGTTTCTTATTATTTTTACATTTTAATTTCTTTAAATTTGTTAATTTAAAAGGATGAAACTCGGTAATAAAACGCCCTTCATCTGAAACGGTACCATCTAAATTATTCATGCCTTCTTATAGTAAGCCTACATTTTACGCAGACACTGATAACATTGCTGATTTACGTAGACAGAACTTTCTTATGTTACTGAATATAGAATAAGTGTGATGATCCTGTTAAAATCTCTTTAATTGTATTGCAGAAATACAGACAACATCCGGTGAAATTCCTGTAAGGAAACAGGAAAGCTAAAATCTTGTATGCCCTTCAGGATTATACAATATTACATTCTTTCTAGGTCAGAGTCTCTTCTCTTGGTTATAATTTGAAGAACGTAAAACAGTTTATAAAGTGACAGGATTTTAAGAAAAAAAGCTTGCAGTCATGTCTTTTAAATAAGTTTCTGATGCAGAATTTTGCTTTAATTACAGGCAACTTACACTAAGGATTCACGCTCATAGGAGTAGAGCCTAAACCAAACTCTAATGAAACTGCTACCACAAGATGTTTTGGGACCAGAAGTTTCACTTCTTATTCAATTTCAGCACTACACCTATTGCATATCGATAAAGCAGTGGCTGATGAGCTTCTTTCTTATAGTGAAATTCCTTTGTACTGGAAATGATTCTCTGGAATGCAAGCAGATCCTATAAGGTTTTCTTCCGTTAATTTTCCTTGCAGACGAGTGAACACGTGAGACTACTGACAGCGAAGCTATTCCTTGTCTTTCTGCGTAAACTCCCAATTACCGAACTCACAAAGTTTGAAAGTTTGAACGTTTTGTTTTTCAATATGGCCCTTAAATACATTAGACTACCCACATTCTAAAGAGTCTAGATAATCCGTGGTAAGAATAAACATGAGTGTATAGTATATACTGGACTTTTTTTAGTATATACTCTTGTTAGTAAGAATAAAAACATTTGAGTACCTACTCATTTTTATTACATACTCATAACATGGAAGCATAGTAGAATATACTCAAGTGTCCATCTTGTACAGAATATATACTCATACTTGATAAGAATAAAAGCAAGTATATTCTCATATTTATAAGTTCGTTCTCATGTTATTCTGAGTATGGTTTGTAGCAGGCTCAATTCTGAATATTTGTTGATTTGTGTTCAGTTTAAAGTTAAATAAAAGAAAATGGCAGAATTTATGAACGATGTAGTACCTCACGGAAAAATATAGAAAAAGACGTGAACTTCAGAAGACTTAACGCTTCACAAAAGTGAATGTGAAAAAGGTTAAACACGTATATGTTATTCATAAAAAAACATAACCTATAAAAATATGAATGGCTATCAAATTATAAGATTAGATTGTATTGTTAAATATAATTAACAATTACAGTTTATTTGTAAAATTTGAATTGCAAAATGCAATTATTTGTAACTTTAAATTATATATATAACTCTCTATAATAAAAAATAGAATTAGCATAACTGGAATTCTAGAAATGGATTGTAATCTCTATCCAACATCCCGTAATGACGATTTCCCAGTACTATTTTCTTGTTTCCTGTTTATTAACGTCACTTATCTTATTCTCTCTCTCTTTCATGTTTATTTATTTATTCATTTATTTATTTACTTATTTATTTGTTTATTTAATTAATTTAATTAATTAATTAGTTTATTTATTTACTTATTTGTTTATTTATTTATTTATTTATTTATTTACTTATTTATTTATTTATAAAAAACCAAAACACAAACCACTACAGCATACGGATAGCATGTGAAAGCCTATAAAAAAAACTGAGCATCACGGTGCAATGTGGTCAAAGAGGATAGGTAACACGAGTACATACTAACTTTTAAACGATCAAGAAGGCGTGGAGATGAGTATATATTCGCGTTAGGTAGAATGTCTTTATTCTTACGAATATGAGTATGTTCTAGTGGTTACGAGTATATAATCACAGGAAGTGCTCATACTCAAAAGTATAAAGCTTGAGAAAGTACTTAAGCTTTATTCTTATTACCCAATGTATCTTACACTTGTAGGCTATACAGAATATGGCATGGCACCCAACCGCGTGGTCTAAAGCGTTATGCCTTGGACTAGCGACACTGAATGAGCACTTGTTCGATTCCTCATGAGGAAAGAAATTTTCTCATGAAATTTCGACCAGTGTATGAAGCCGTTACCCATCCATCATGTTCGAGAGCTATAGTGAATAGGGAAATCCGATCACGAAAGCCAGCTATAATGGCTGGGGGATCATCGTGCGAGCCAAACGTTACCACATACTGGTTGGATGTCCATTCACCTCTTGTGACGTCAGCAATCGACTGGTAGACCTAGGCTGCTGTCACACAACAGATTTGGATTTTCATCGAAACTTAATCACTTAAAAAAACGTAAAAAAATTTAGACAACTACGTAAAGTTTATTATAGGCCTACAATTGACATGTTTACGAAAGAATAATCCAGCATAAGTAATATATAAAAGAAATCGTAACACCGGGTTGAAAGAGTAGATTTAAAATTACAAGTTTCCATCACAACATACACAGAAAGATTTTCAAAAAATAAAAAAAATGAAATAAAACATATTTCATTTGATATACTCATATTTTACGTCTAATATTTTTTTCGTGTATTACCATGCCAAGATATAAATTAGGTTGCATGAATCTTAACCTATTTGACAAGAAATTTCCAAGCTAGACCGCAGAAAACTTCTAATATCGATATTACCCCAGGTCTACTTACTTACTTAATGGCTTATAGAGAACCCGCAGGTTCATTGCCGCAGCTCGTCAACGGTCCCTATCCTGAGAAAGATTAATCTAGTCCCTCCATCATATTCCACCTCCCTCAAATCCATTTTAATATTATCCTCCCATCTACATCTCGACCACCCCAAAAGCTTTTTCCCTCCGGCCTCTCAACAAACACTGTATATATATGGATTCGCCCATACCTGCAACATACCTTATCCATCTCAAACGTCTGAAATTAATGTTCCTAATTATGTCAGGTGACTAATAAAATGAGTGCAGTTCTGCGTTTTGTAACTTTCTCCATTCTCCTGTAACTTCATCCCTCTTAGCCCCAAATACAGTATTTTCCTAAGTACCTTATTCTGAAACATCTTTAGCCTCTGTTCCTCTTCAAAGTAAGAGAATAATAATAATAATAATAATAATAATAATAATAATAATAATAATAATAATAATAATAATAGTAATATTTATTTATTCTGGCAGAGTTAATGGCGTAAGGCATTCTCTTCCACTCAGAGATGAAAAGGAAATACGTAAAAATAGGCTATAATGTTAACACAAAAGAAAATTATCTACTTAAGATAAAATGGAAGCAGGAAAATATTCATAAGCCAGAAGAATATCGAACTTAAATGCCTAGTACTTAAATGAGGTGACAAATTGAATTATGTGATTAATTGATAAACTAGTTATAATTATGATTATAATATACTCTGGGACATTGCGCGATTTAAAATTAGAATGTCGGGCAACACCTGACATCTGTGGGTAATGAATTTCAAGAACGGATAATGTCTATTCAAAAAAAAAAAAATTAAGAATACGCAGATGTTCTGATGAGAGAGAGAGTCTGACAAGAGAGTCGCGTCGTGTCGTGACAAATTATTATGTTTAGATAGCTTATGTAATTGTGATCCAAGGTATTCAGGGATTGATGTATTAATAGTCTTTATTAAACACAAATATGAACAACTTTCAGCTATTTTTTTTTTATTTTTTTCTGGAGGCCTGGCTCGGGACATCGCAGAGTGATGGTGATATGGTGGAATGATGATGATAATGATGAGGCCAAACCCCGAGGAAAAGAACCCTCATGTCCGCTTTGTCTACCACAAATTCCCACATGGCCCAGAAGGAGATTGAACCCGGATCGCCACAGTGGAAGGTAGAGAAGCTAACCACTCGGCCACGGACTGATGTAGGCTATGCACAATCTGATAGTGAAAAGAAAGAGAATGCAAATTGAATCTGTGAGCCAGTGGAAGCCTAGGCGAGTCATTGATATGATCATAAAGACGGATATACATATAAACCGAACGCAGGTATTATGAACACGCTCTAGTTTTTAGGTCAGGTCATAGCTGAGATCACTTACCTGATAGACGTCGCATTCGTCGAACTGTGGCATAATAAGTGTCTATATATCTTAATGATGTTCCTACTATGCCTGATCAGGCACCAAAAATGAAATATAAAGTTCCAATATCTTTTGTTTTACTTTAGAAGTAAGAAATTTTTTTATTCGTCGAAGTGCCTAAATTTAAGTTATCATTACATACTCTACATTGTAATAGTTTTACATGACTTAGCTTATCTTAGAGTAGTTTAGTTAAATTAAACATTGCTTAGCGTCGCCCTCGGTAGCGTGGTTGGTATAGCGCTAGCCTTCTCGAGGTTACGGGTTCGATCCCGGCCGAGGTCGATGGCATTTAAGTATGTTTAAATGTGACAAGCTCATGTCAGTAGATTTACTGGCATGTAAAAGAACTCCTGCGGGACAAAAATTCCGGCACACCGGCGACGCTGATATAACCTCTGCAGTTGCGAGCGTCGTTAAATGAACCATATACATTTTTTTTAGCTTCTTTAGACTTAGCTCACTGCCATACATACAATACAATACTGTATCAGCCACTGGCGTGGTTAAGGCGTTTGCCTGCCGGTCTGAAGTTGCGCTCGGGCGCGGGTTCGATCTCCGCTTGGGTTGATTACCTGGTTGGGTTTTTTCCGAGGTTTTCCCCAACCGTAAGGTGAATGCTAGGTAATCTATGGCGAATCCTCGGCCTCATCTCGCCAAATACAATCTTGTTATCACCAATCTCATCGACGCTAAATAACGTAGTAGTTGATACAGAGTCGTTAAATAATCAACTAAAAAACCACTGTACCATCTTATCTTATCATATCAGTCGTATTTGTATTCTAGCTGATATCATGCTAGCATGCTAGTCGTTTGATCCTAGATTCGCGGGCTCAAGCCCTGCCGAGGGCGACAGAATCCTTAGCATGGCTTCCTCCGGGAAGAAAGTTTTTTCTCTCTCTCTCTCTCTCTCTCTCTCTCTCTCTCTCTCTCCATAGATCTTACATTAGCAATGAAGCTTTAAGATATGGAACAAGTCAAAATTTTACAAGATTACAATTACAATTTTTATAATTTCAATTTCAATTTTTTACAATTTTTTGGCGAGATGTGCTGAGATGAGGTGAGACCATCCATTTAAACCAATGCGTTCCGTTTTGTAGATTTACGGCACATAAAATAGTCCCATAGAGGGCTCCAGGTAAAGTTTGTCGGCCATTTCCCTCCTAAGTTCAATTTAAAAGCTGAATAATCCTTGCAATTCAAAGCCTTGTTAAATACAACACATACTGGTAGTTTGCCACTGACCTGTTTTCACTATAGCGCTCTGTCCACTTTTCTGTCGGAGCGTTTCTCAGCGTAATTTGTGGGATCCGAAAACACGAGCCTTTCGGCATTTTGCAATGAGCGCTGTTAGAGCCCCAGGTTTTATCGCAGACGTGGACAAGTTATTCTGATATCAAACATACATCGCTTTGTGTTGTATTCATTTTTATCATACAGTACTGGGCTTAGTGCAAGTAGCTTTATTTCATACACAACGCCCGGGGATTCCCTTGTAATCTGACAGTGCCAATCATCTTGCTTTCTGTGCAAACTCTATTATTCGGCGGTTTTGAAATAGTGCCACGTGTTTCCTTACAGCCCTTTCGTTACTTGCTATTAGGCCCTTTTCCGTGTGTATAACGCTTTCATCTGCACAAACTTTACTATGTTGACTTCTTTTCAAGGCGCTCTCTGAAGACGCACTGCCAATAAGAGGCCATATGATCGATTTTCCACGTCGGAGAACTGGGTTCCAGTTCCTAGGAATCAGGGTGGAAGTTTTCATAGTCAGAGACGGTGTTTTCAGGCTCTATCGGAGCACTTTTCTTTCCTTTGTCATAATTCTCCCGTATTTCCATTACCACTCATTAAAGTCTTGGTTTTTTCTGAACCGACGCATGCGACGTGCGATGTCGAAATCCGGACTACACGAGAGATATTGAGTACGTAGACCTCTCATCTCGCAGTTATAGAAACCACTCGCTATCTCTCGTGTAGTCCGGATTTGTGTGAGGCGGGCCTCGTACCTCGCACGTCGCATGCGTCGGTTCAGAAAAACCAAGGCTTAAGTGAGAAGTAGGGCTAGAAAAATGTTGTATAACCTCTACACGGAACATAAGTGGAACTTCTTAATCTATAGTAAATGTTTAAACTTTCATACAATAAGAGATGATAAATGAGAGTTAAATTTAACATTTTTATATTCAGAAGTCTTCAGAATTAAAAATGAAACTTTTTTGCCCTTCATTCTCGCAATCATTCCAATCAGTTCTTTTTTGGTTTTGGCTCAGTTTCAGCGGTTTATTTGCACGCTTTCTTTCACGTCACACACTAGTTCGTTCATACCCTGATTTTGGAATATTTTTATAGCAAAATACTTCTCAGAAATATAATTTCACTCACTGGTTTCGACTGCATAACATCGCAGCAGTACTCACAAGAAGCACTGTTTGAAGCAGCTCCCATTCACACAAATTTATGCATTAATCTGTCTAAATCGATGGAAAATTATGAACATAAACAAGTTTATTCGTGACTGATATCTAAACTGGTTTTTATATCACCGTTCTTAGCAACGTAAACAATGGCTTTATTCACAGAAATGAATTAAATGTCTCTCCTTGACAACCAACACAATAGCAACAATAAAATCCAGACATTCACTCATTTGTAACTTCTTCACAAGCAACACGATATAGCAGCGGTGGCGAAAATGTAATCGTGCGCCGAGCCACTGTGTAACCTGCAACGTGCATAGCACCTATGGAGGGAGGCGCACACCCGAAAGGGAAGTGAAGGAACTGTCTGATTTATTAACGGATTTTCATTTTCCTTACGTCAAGCACTTAAATATAAATTTATACAGTATAAGGCTCAAATTAATGTTTAGTGCATGTAACGAAGAAAAAAATGAACAATAAATGAACAATATCACAACCTAAAATTAACTGTCTTCAGAATGTCTCTGCGACAAAGTTTCAAAATCAGGAATTATGTCACTTACTGCCAGTCGTAGTTGATCGCGAAGGTATCTGTCTGTCAGTCGTGATCTAAGTTTGGTTTTTACTATTTTAATTATTGAAAATAATTTTTCACAAACGTAAGTTGTAGCGAACATGGCTTGAACAGCGCAAGCGAAAGAACGAAGCTTTGGATATTTATTTTTTGGCAAAGATTTGAAAGTTAATTTGTCAAGTACTTACATCTAGCTTTCATGTGACATCACATAGTAAATCAGTGAGTTCAAATTGAAGAGCTAACCGCATTATTCGTACATATGCTGAAAAAGGGTCGACGTACAGAGATGATGATGATGATGATGATGATTATGATTATGATAATGATAACAATAACACTTAACCTTTTAATGTTTCATCAGTAACATGTAGTATAATGCCGATTTATATAATACAACCGTTTTCCTCGTAATACTTGTGAACAAATCATACATTTAATATTCTCATCATATTGACAGCAAAAAAATGCGTCCTCCCATCCTACTTGGAACTTTCGTACATGGTTTCGAGAGAGACATATGCCACTCGCAGGTCAGAGACAAATACAAATGGAACGGAATTTGACTCCAGTGAGTGAGAGGGTGGGGGTTGGCGGAGGTTAGAAGCAAGCGAAATGCGCAGCTATCACTGCGAGCCACAATGTCTCGCGAGTCACGTTCTCGCCACGGCTGCGTTACAGAGAAAAATTATACAATTTAATATTACATTTAGATACCAATAAAAATTTTAAACTAATGGTGCGTACTTGACTGTTAATCATTCACCCATATGAAGCAAGTTGAGTAGACCAATTTACCGACAGAGTCGTTGCCCAAGGTGCGCCATAAGAGGATGGTCTAAGCTACACTCGCGATGAGATGAGATGATGATAGAGATTTGGTGGGATGCTACAGAAGAAATTTAGATACCAGTAATGGATAAAGTATTATTATATAGCACTCGAGAGTAAACAGGTTTAATGCGCTCGTGTAAGACCAGAAAAAGGCTAAAACTTTCTTTTCAAAATTGGTTAGGTAAATCTATATTTTTTCTCGCATCTGTGTAGAGCTAATGTAAAAATCAGTCGATTTGGAATCTGCTGACAGAATACAAAGGAATGGAATGCAGTATTATCTTAAAAGAGAATGGGGTAGGATAGGCCATCAACCTTGCCTCTACCAATAAGATACTGAAAAGCAACTTTCATTTTAGGGGGTTGACCATGATTTTACTTATCGTCATCTCTCTGACATTCTTAAAGGTGCACTTTTAGCATCTTCCAGCCGCAATTCGACTCCTGGAGTCTGTGAAAGATGTTACTGGCGTCTGGAGACGATGCACAGTTCTATCAACGAAATGCCTGGATCTTTAGGCACAGCGTGCCCTAATAAATTAGTAAATATTCTGAAAGGGAATCCCGGGTATGAAAAGATGAACACAGTGAGTCCAAGTTTACAGTAGAATTACCTTGACATCTATGAAATGACAACTTGCGCCGTAGAAAGGCTCTTCTCTGCCCACAAAAATGTACTACGAGACAACAGAAAATGTTTCACACCCCAAAACTTAGAAATGTGGCTAATTGTGTACAGCAACGGTGCAGAAATGTGAACTCAGTTTTCATGTGAATATTAATGCCACATATTGAAATGCACGATACACTTTTCATTAACATAAAATGTAAAGGTGAAATAATTGTGCTAATGTGAATTACCTCAAGCTAATGTTATGAAAATATCAGTGTATGAGCATTTATTGTCCTAAAAGGCAATAAAAGATTAGCATAATTATGTCATGATGCAAATCATCGTAATTCTTTTGTCTATATACGACTCAATTTCAAATTTGTCAAACAATTCCTATAAAAGGCTAAATACTTTTTTAACCTAAAAAGGCTAATCTACTATAATAAAGAGCGGAGAAACTGCACCTAGTGTCCCGCAAGAAATTTTTCGAAGTCCAATGATGTTACACTGCGCATGCGCAAGACACAGACAAGTAAAGGAGCTACCACACCATAGATAAAGATAGTGCAGTAACAGTAACATGTACTTAAACCGTTTTAGCAGGCTCAACATAACAAATGGCGGCAGTTATATTGCATCGTTTAGAGCCGTTTTCTCCAAAGTAAGTTAAACTTGGGATAAATTAAACCCGTTCAACTTTACTATTCAGTGTACACCTGCTTCCATTTCCTCCATAAATTTCTGGCAGACAGAGATTGGACTGAGAGCAAACAGAGTGGACTGAGAGGACAGAGAGTGTAATGACAGGATTGAACTCAGAGCACATGGAGTGGACTGAGAAGAGAAAGAGTGGAATGAGAGGCCAGAGAGTGGAATGGTAGTACAGAGAGAGTATTGACAGGACAGGGATTGGACTGAGAGCACATAGAGTGGTCTGAGAAGACAGACAGTGGACTCAGAGGAAATAGAATGGACTCAGAGGACAGAGAGTGGACTGATAGGAGTGTAGTGACAGGACAAAGATTGGAATAAGAGCAATTAGAGTGGACTGAGAGGACATAGAGTGGACTGAGCGTGTAGTGACAGGACAGAGATTGGACTGAGTGCACATAGAGTGGAATGAAAAGAGAGGGAGTGGACTAGTAGAACAGAGATTGTAATGAAGGGACTGAGATTGTACTGAGAGACCTTAGAGTGGACTAAGAAGGAAGAGAGTGGATTGGTAGGAGTGTTGGAGTGTGGACGGGGTCTGCCGGGAGTGGGGAGCGAGGCGTCTGGGAATGTTTCACTCAGATGTCCCTCTCTCGCCGTCTGTGCGAGGGGGGGCACATTGTATTTTGTGGTTGATAAATTCTAATTTGACTGCAACCGAGCAGTTTATCATATTCCTTGCATAATTCTGCACTGAAACATACCTTAATTCCATATCTAAAAATTTGGAGAAAGTGAAATTTGATTCTGGGCGACTCAATAATGGTTAATTGTAGGAATTTTCGATTACTTAAAAGAAAGTGCATATAATTTCAAATGATTCTGTATTTATTCTTACAAACTTAATGTTTCATTATTTGACTCATACTAACAAGAATAATGTAATTTAATGTTGTTATTAACCCCTAAATTGACAAAGTATCCTATAGGATACATCAGGTTAATAGGCTATGTGCTATAATTTTAATAGAACAATAGAAAAAAAACGGTAGGAAAATTAAAATTTCACAATACTATAATAATGTACAACATATAAAATATGGACATCGCGATAGTTATTTTCTTTACAGTCCGACAAGGTTTAATAAACTAATGTGAGAAATGAAGTTTTGCCAATTTAAGGGTTAATGTTGTATTAAAGCTGCGCGTACATATGGGCAAATTTTTTAATTTATGAGAAGTAATTTAGTTAAATTGATTCAGAATTTCAACCTGTACTCTAAATCCGTGCCGAGAAATGAAGTTTATCGTGAGGAACGCAACTCAGAGGTGGCAGCCTGTGTGATACACAGAAGGGCCCCTTATGCCGAGGTGTGGTATTTCCAAGACAAACTTTGCCATCCTTCCATCCACTTAGCTGTCTATTCCATGTCAGAGCAATTGGATCGATAATGGCGGTTATATGTTGTATTAACCCCAGTTTCAGTCGAGCAGAAAGGCATTTCCGCAACATCCTGGAGAGGGGACGAAGCCCATCCTCAGTATCAGCACCACAACACACGAACTGTCAGTCTGACGGAGGAGTCTAAATTCGTCGAGACACAAGACTCATAAAAATGTCGAAATCAATATCAGTGACAATATCGATCTATTTAATAACTGTGTTGTAGTTCTGGAGTGTTAAATTGATAATGTACACAGATGTGTCTCTTGCTAAGGGATTATGAAGTACAACACAATACAGTATACTGAAATCGCTTCAGATTTACCACTCAAATAGAGAACTTATTTCACTACGTCAGAATACGTCTACTAACGGGTGTACGCCTGGAAACAGGTTTCCCTTATTGCGGCGCCGTTTTAAAACTGACTTGGGCAAGTAATTTCCTCTTAGGGGTGATTCATCGTGTCAGCTTTTGGCAATAAAACCTCGCAGATTCTATGTTACATTACATCGAGTTGCCTTGTAATAAATACTGGAACTGTCGACCGTCCTTTCTAATGCACATTTCATATCTTTTGAAAAAGATTTATAGACACATAATGGATTTCGTCTCTAGTATTACAAGTATAGGCACATGGTCCGTTTCATTCAATTTACAAACGACTGTTATCTTATAAGCAGGGCAAGGGATTTGGAGCACTATAAGGTAATACTGAAACGAGTAGCGGCTGATTGACTGAGGCAAGTGAGGCCGGGCCTCAGTCACTTGGCTTAACTGAAATCAAATTTTGTGTTTTCATATAATGTATTAGTTATTTGAAAGAAAGCATATATCGCTGTAGAAGCATTTGAAAACTTTGATGTATATAGACCTGTTTTTCAGTAAAATTTGTTCCTGAGGCCGGGATCGCTCGTGCCGGATCTGGCTTGTGATGTATATAGACCTGTTTTGCAGTAAAGTTTGTTCCTGAGACCAGAATCGTTCGTGCCGGGTCTCGCTTAATGTATTTCATGTCCTTTCGCGGGCTTTGAGTTTGCGCTTAAAACGTTATGGCTAAGGCACAATTCGTCTGGCCTGGTCAGATTATACTTTATTTTTTTTCATGGAGTGCAGTTTCATAGAAAGGACTTTGCCGACAGACCTTCTACTGCCCCCTACTAATTGATTGTCATAAATAAATGTCTTCCTTACTGTGACGGAAATATTGTCTTCTCTTGTTAGTAACCAATCACAACCCTCGTTCAGAAGAATTGACAGGTGCCCGTCAAATCCACGTGGAGGCAGAGTTGCCGGATCTTTTCCCAATTTCAAGAATCCCGTCAGTTTCACTGCATAATTTCGAAGGTCACCAGGATTGTGACAACTCTGCAATGTTGGGACGAAGGGACAGGATGGAACTGTCAGAGTTGTTTGTGTAGAAAGTCATAAATCTGTAAGTGGGTGTTCAAAGGAGCCACCGAACTGCACTCCTTGAAATAAAATGAGGTATACACTCGTCTCATCCATGGGCCGGCCTCAAGGGTAGAGTGGGGTGGGAATAGCAGTGGTGACTTGTCTTCCTAACTAGGCCATAAATAACAAAATTCCAGCTCTTTGGCAGGCAGAGACCCCACTCGATTCTCTCCCCTTATGTCTCAGTTTATGAAATATAAGCGAGGGTGTAGTACAGTAGTGAATGTGGGCCAATGTTGTTATGTATTTCGGGAAAATATAAACAGAAACAAATGACAGAAGTAATGCTGGTGCAGTTAATTCATTGTTAGAGTGTCCTTTTTTGAGAAGAAATAATACTGAAAGAAAAGAAGTTTTAAATAAAGAGAGAGACTACCGAGATACCTACGACATCGCTGATAATTTTTCTCACACATAATCTTAAAACGCGAGTTTCTATTGCATCCTGGTATGGGCAACATAAATGGTTATGTGGTAATGTGATAAACTTCTCTTGACCTTGTTTGTTGCTGTCAAAGAAAAATAAAAAGAAAAGAAGGAAAGGGGAATTTCAACACATATGGGTTGCTTCATCACACTGAAACAATCACTGAAACTCAGAGCATAACAGCTTATTTGGTGAGTGAAATTATTATTTTTCATTAATAATAATAATAATAATAATAATAATAATAATACAGTGATAATGATAATAATATAATAACAATAATAATTAATATCATAAACAAACATATCCTATCGGAGGCAATTAAACTAGTTGCATCTGGCCTCACCGAGGATTTCGATCACCGGCCGCTACTGATTGAAACGTAGTATATACGATTACAGCCCAAGATTTAGTGAACTGGAACCGATCTACTGCAGAAGTACAGTTCAGTCACCGAAAATTACACGCAAATTATTACAAAATTATTTGAGAACAAATGAGTGTATTACATAGTTTAAATAAATATATTGGCCTCCATGCATAATATACATTTCATTCCGAACTGAATAATTGAATCCATTTGTTTTGTTTTTTTTATAGGAATTATTGACATTTGCCTTACAATGGGAAAACCTCAGAAGAAATCCAATCAGGTAATAATCTGCCCAAGCAGGAATGGAATCCACGCCCGAGAACAGCTCCTGATTAGCTAGCAGACGCGCCTACCGCCTGAGCTATGCCGGTGCTTCAAGTACTGTTAGGGAAATTGAAATCAAGACGGCACGGCTCTAAAAAGAAACGATTTTAGTAACATATTTATCACTAAATTTTACTTCATGTAGTGCAATAGGACACCTTTTTGATGAGAGATTTACTGCAAACATGTATTTCCGTTATAATTTTGAAATCTAGTATGTTTTGCAACATCACGATATTTCTTCAGTACGTACTTAATATAACTAGAAATTAATCAAAATACTCCTAAGATACGAGACTCTAAATCATAGTCCAACCACCGTGAAATCGAAAAATTTCATATGAGTTAAATTCACTGCTCATAAAAACGATATTATTACCCACCGGCGTAGCTCAGGCGGTAGCGCGTTTGCCTGCTGATCCGGAGTTGTGCTCGGACGTGGGTTCGATTCCCGCTTGGGCTGATTACCTGGTTGGGTTTTTCCGAGATTTTCCCCAACCTTAAGGCGAATGTCAGATAATTTATGTCGAATTCTCGGTCTCATCTCGCCATCACCAATTTCATCGACGCTAAATAATCCAGTAGTTGGTACAGCGTCATTAAATAACCAAGTAAACAAACATAATTAATTTTCTCTTGGCAGCCTTGCAGAGAACATATTCTCACTTCTTATCAACGGGTGGAAATATTACAATTACTCAAGTGGAACGTAAAATGCCGGTATTAATCTACAGATAGCAATAAGAGCAATGAAAGTTGCCTTCCACATCTGCGTGGTTAATATTTACTGTTTAATGAAAGAGACAAGCTGGAGGGGCACAAGCAATATCACCAATAAATTATCTGTTCACGCCATTATGTTAGGCTTTTATCTGAGTATCTGTCTTTTTCCATGAACTTTTATCAAGTACGATCATCTTTACGTTCTAATATGCGAAGTTGGCCTATATTAATCTATTCTATTTGCAGTTTTCGCAAACATTATTGTACATATGATATGCACTGATAAGAAGCTTATGCGATGTATCTCTTTTTAATCTACTCAAATCAAATATCAACATTAATCGTAGTCATCTATAAAGATTGTTCCTTGCAATCTTTCACAAATAATCTTGATAACGACACAGGGCAGTCATTTTCAGTAAGCAAGGAGCCAAATTAATTTCGTTTTTCTATTAGAGATTTCACAAACAACACAGATTCTGTCTTCTGCTTTGTTGAAGTGAAGCTCTCTAGTCACTAATCTCTCATTATTTTCTTCCTTACATTTTTAATGTGCTCTTTCACACCTTCATTGTACCTAAATATAAATTCCCTTCCATCATTTTCTATCTCCGGTTTTTGAACCGTGTCCAAGCCACTTAAAATCCTTTGTCTTATTTTCTTGAACCTCAGCCTCCTCCGCATTAATCCACTTTCTAATATCCTAATTCTCCAGTACTTCCATTCTGGATCCTCAGATACTTTTCGTATGATTCATTCAGATAATGAAATACAGCGACATTTAAATTACATGCACGCTGCCCTTTGGATCGTTTGTTGAATTTAAGAATAAATTTTTCCAAATGAACATTTGTTGTGCAATGCGAAGTGTTTCAAGTGCTTCAGTTTTGCTCCGATCTCCTTGAAAATTTACGTATGCGCATATATTATGTTATATACACATAAATGTTGTGCATAAACCTTACTATAAATATAGCAAATATGCATTAATTTAAAAAATATTTCATGTCAAAGTCAAAAAAGCGGAAAATAATAATTAAAAAGGTTTATATCATGTATATACAGGTTGTTTCAAAAATACGGGGCATAATTTCAGGTATGTATTTCCCATATGTAGACAATCAAAATAGTTCATTACAACATGTGTCCGGAAATGCTTTATTTCCGAGTTATGGCCTTCACAAAATTGAAATTCACCGGAACGTTCTTCTTTCCGCAGGTCGTTGCCGTCAAATGAGACATTAAGCGGGCACTCTGACAGTTCATTCCGAGGCGAAGGTTACTTTCAGTGTTGTGTAGGCGTTAGACTGTGCGACATGTATTCAAATCAAGAGCTGGGAGAGATACACTTCATGTACGGTAAGGCGGACGGCAATGCTGCGCTGGCTCGTCGTTTGTACCAGCAGAGGTACCCACAGCAACAATGTCCAGATCGGAAGACATTTGTACGTCTCCATTACCGTCTGTACGAGTATGGAAAATTTAACTCTCCTGGTTTGGGAAGGGGACAACCAAGTCTACAACTCCAGAAGTACAGGAGGAGATTCTGGAGGCTGTGAACATGACTCCTTCTATCAGCACACGAAGGATAGCGTTGCAAGTCAATGTTCCTCATACGACTGTCTGGAGACTGTTGAAAGAGTATCAATTGTATCCTTATCATTTGCAACGGGTACAGGCCCTGTCACCAGCAGATTACCCTGCACGAGTTAGGTTCTGTCAGTGGTTCTTGCAGCAGTGTGGTGTAAATCCGAACTTTCCTGCCTTAGTATTATTTACAGATGAAGCACAGTTCACACGAGATGGCATAACAAATTTCCACAATTAGCATGTATGGGCGTATGAAATCCCACGTGCAACTGTTCCATCTCATCACCAGGTGCGGTTCTCCCTCAACATGTGGGCCGGTATCATTGGTGATCGATTAGTTGGACCCCATGTACTTGTAAACAGACTTACGGGGCAGGCGTACACAAACTTCCTGGAAAACACTATACCTCATGTTTTAGAAGACACTCCACTGATCAATCATCAACACATTCACTTCTTGCATGATGGCGCTCCTGCACATTCAGTCGTACGGCTCGCCGGTACTTGGATCGAAGGTTTCCTGATCGATGGATAGGTAGAGGTGGCCCAATTGCTTGGCCTCCACGCTCACCTGATCTGAACCCTCTCGATTTCTACTTGTGGGGCCATTTAAAATCATTGGTTTATTCGTCTCCGGTGCCTGATTTGGAATCCCTTCGGAATCGAACTGTGGCATGTTCTGAGGACATACGCAATACTCCTGGAGTTTGAGATAGTGTTCTCAGGTCAATGAGACATCGATGTGAGGTCTGTATTCAAGCAGGAGGTGGACATTTTGAACATCTTCTGTAATGACAACGACCTGCGGAAAGAAAAACGTTCCGGTGAATTTCAATGTTGTGAAGGCCATAACTCGGAAATGAAGCATTTCCGGACACATGTTGTAATGAACTATTTTGATTGTCTACATGTGGGAAATACATACCTAAAATTATGCCCCGTATTTTTGAAACACCCTGTATATTTCTCTACATTAATCTGTACAAAAAAACTCAAAGTAACCTTATTTATATATCATATATCTATCCTAAAACCGGCGAGTGTCTTTCTTTTGACCATCCTAACTAACACTAAAATAAGGTGAAAATTAGTTAAAAATAAAAAAAAAGCTTTTTCAACCAATACTGGCGTTATTTCCTAGATGTAAAGCAGGTAAATCATGAAGTAATGCTGAACCTTCCTCTCTTTTCTAATACCAAGATTATGAAAACACAGTCTTTAAACTTCTTAGTTTGTGGACTTGGCGCCTCCATTTTTTATCACTTCGTTGAAGTAATAGTAGATAAAAATACTCAACAAGTTGCGTTCACAGTAGAGATGAAGTTGTAAATCTATTTTATAGTTATGTCACAAAAATTATTCTTCATTTGAGACAAATAATTCTGGTACACTTTCCGTACTACACTTTTAAAATTAATAATAATTCTGTAATAATTCGATAATGCTTTTCCCATTTCTAAGGGAAGGAAAGAAGATAGAATTTCCACTGTTTGTTTTCAATGTTAAGTTGAACTTTAAATTAAAGCCTACATATAGCAGGGTAGAAGCTAAAATGTCAATAATGAATATAAGAATGCCGATAAAGAATAGAAAGTAACATATCAGGAAAAATAATGAAATGCCAGCCACAAGGAAAGAGTTCAATTTTTTTTTATTAAAATCATAAACATAAATTTAATGTAATATGGCAACAGATGTAGGTATTCTATCCCGTGACGGAAAACGACAATGATGACGATGACAAAAATGAGGACAACGACGATGATTATTATTATTGATGATGATGATGATATTGGTTATTATTATTATTATTATTATTATTATTATTATTATTATTATTATTATTATTATTTATTCCCAAGAGACTATTTCGATTAATTAAAATGCGAATCAGTGAAACTTACAGCACAGTCCATATTAGCCAGTTTCTATCTGATGCTTTTCCAATTCACTGCAGGCTAAAGCAAGGAGATGCACTATCACCTTTACTTTTTAACTTCGCTCTAGAATATGCCATTAGGAAAGTTCAGGATAACACAGAGGTTTTGGAATTGAACGGGTTACATCAGCTTCTTGTCTATGCGGATGACGTGAATATGTTAGGAGAAAATCCACAAACGATTAGGGAAAACACGACAATTTTACTTTAAGGAAGTAAAGCGGTAGGTTTGGAAGTAAATCCCGAAAAGACAAAGTATATTATTATGTCTCATGACCAGAATATTGTACGACATGGAAACATAAAAATTGGAAATTTATCCTTCGAAGAAGTGGAAAAATTCAAATATCTTAAAGCAACAGTAACAAACATAAATGACACTCGGGAGGAAATTAAACGCAGAATAAATATGGGAAATGCCTGTTATTATTCGGTTGAGAAGCTTATGTCGTCTACTGTCAAAAAATCTGAAAGTTAGAATTTATAAAACAGATATATTACTGGTTGTTCTGTATGGTTGTGAAACTTGGACTCTCACTTTAAGAGAGGAACAGAGATTAAGAGTGTTTGAGAATAAGTTCTTAGGAAAATATTTGGGGCTAAGAGGGATGAAGTTACAGGAGAATGGAGAAAGTTATACAACGCAGAACTGCATGCATTATATTCTTCACCTGGCGTAATTAGGAACATTAAATCCAGACGTTTGAGATGGACAGGGCATGTAGCACGTATGGGAGAATCCAGAAATACATATAGAGTGTTAGTTAGGAGACCGGAAAAGACCTTTGGGGAGGCCGAGACGTAAATGGGAGGATAATATTAAAATGGATTTGAGGGAGGTGGGATATGGTGATAGAGACTGGATTAATCTTGCACAGGATAGGGACCAATGGCGGGCTTATGTGAGCGCGGCAATGAACTTTCGGATTCCTTAAAAGCCATTTGTAAGTAATTATTATTATTATTATTATTATTATTATTATTATTATTATTATTATTGTGATTTATATAGACTTTTATTTAGATCGGGAGCAAGTTAGAGGCTGCGTGAAAAGCAGAAACGCAGGTTCGAATCTTGTGTATTATATTTGTTCGGTACAAAGTGGTATTCTATGACCCTTCCATGACTTATTCTTGCTAAGGATGGGGCGGGATTCGTTCTCCGTTAGGTTCTGTCAGATTTGTGGGAGAAAAGGCGGTTATGAATAAGCTTTCTGAATGTAGGCCTATACTATTTCTATGATATTAATTGCCCGCTTCTGAATAGTTTAAAAGCGACGTTAAATTAAGAACTGCAATTACATTACATTGTAGCAGTGTGGGATTGTGGGTACTGTTCCACCGGTAGGCCTGTGTATTGACTTACGCCACTCATGAACGTTATCCAGGAATGCACTTGAAATTCTAGCGTCAATGCTGGAAACGGATTGGCTTTCCATGTTAGTGTCTCGGGTTCATTTAGACCTACATTCGATAAGTATGGAATTCGATGTCATGAGTACGTCATTGTGTTAGTGATACCTGCTTTGTGTGTGGCATCTGAAGAAGACTTAAAGCTCGTTTTTGTTGTACAGTGTAAAATTTTCTCTGTTTACTACCGTAAACTTCAAAACGTGGTGAATTACCCGTATATCTCTAAAGTTTTGTAGAATAGAAACTCAGAGAGATAGGGCCGTTTGAGATATTCGCAAATTGATCCTAATTCTAACCATCGCCACTTTTCCTCTTCCTTCAACTGTTTATCGTTCATGTCAACTATAAAAAAACTGTTATCCTGTCACTATTATTAAGTAGCTACCTTGAAGCGCTTCACACCAAAATACAATCAGAATAACTTCATTTTGACACAGCCCACCAGAATATAGAAACTAAGAGTAACATGTCTGTTTCCAAGAGTAAGTAAAGAATAACACCTTACCACCAGGAAAAATAAAACAAATTGCATTAATGACAGTCCACCGAAAGGCAATTGGTTGCTTAAATATAGGCCTAAAGATGATTTTTTAAACAAGGAAACTAGCTAAT
This sequence comes from Periplaneta americana, assembly GCF_040183065.1. Taxonomy (NCBI): domain Eukaryota; kingdom Metazoa; phylum Arthropoda; class Insecta; order Blattodea; family Blattidae; genus Periplaneta; species Periplaneta americana. The sequence continues at coordinate 47,495,643 of NC_091125.1, read as the reverse complement.
ACATGTGCATAATCCACGCTGTTCAACCTTATATACCATAGGGAAGAGCAAATTGAAACGTGAAACCCAAACGCATGCAATAAATTATTGTACCATTGAGCTATTCCATAGGCATTACTGTATGTTTGCAACTAGGCACTATAATTACACATTAGAAACAAAATACATTTTCCTAACTAAATAATATGAGAAAACAGACTTTTCCAGTTAGTCCCTTCCCACATAGGACTTATTAAACGAAATGCAATTGGATAGGAACAAGGAAAAGAAAAATATAATTATATTCCATTGCCAATGTTGCCAGTATCAAACATCGCATAATAACAGGAAACAGAAAATGGCATAGTGTTTGAGGAAATGCCTATGACCTCGTGTATGGGCTATTCGTTATCTCACGAAACCTACCTGCGCGTTAGGGAAAGACTGAGTGAAAAGTGGACTGAGAAGCTTTTCTACCTCGCTACCCTTTCACTTGTAGCTAGCTAGCTCACTTACCCTCACTATAAGTTACGGCGCGCGTATGCATTTGGTTTCACAAGATAACGAATGGCCTATAAGTCCTATAACGTCTTTTAGAATAATGGAATTGGACTAAATAAATACAATTTGCTGTAAGATTTAAGTGTGTCTAATGAACTGAATGAAATAAGCTATTATTCAGTCAATGCAATACTCCAATAATAATAATAATAATAATAATAATAATAATAATAATAATAATAATAATAATAATAAAATTCATTTAATTTCATTAATTTAATATACAGAGTATAATTGGTGTAAGTGCCGTCCTTTTCAGAGCCGTCGGGGACAGTCTACAGGATCAAAAAATGTCCATACAACATAGGGTCAAAACTTCATAGTTTTCCCAGAAAAAAAAATCTTTTTTATTTTATTTGCGTTATACTGTATATATCGTTAATAAAATTACGAAAACAATTACGTCAGTAGGTATATCTAGCAAAGAGTTAATATTAGTTTAAATAAATATTTGTATGTTCTATTACGTTTTCGTGAAATTAAATAAAAAGGCATGCTTAAATTTGTTAATATTATGGCGTGAGAGACGTGCCAACATGTTGAGCAGGTAGTACTCTGCACAGACGTACGTATATGTCAGCTGAGTTCAAGCTCCCTGTCCTAGGTATACTGCCGAGCAGAAACAGTTCAGTACAGGGTATTCAATAAACAACTTACAATGTCATTTACAGTTTAGGAATATCATATGTTATTTTTTATTTTATTTTATTGGGTTATTTTACGACGCTCTATCAACATCTAGGTTATTTAGCGTCTGAATGATATGAAGGTGATAATGCCGGTGAAGTGAGTCCGGGGTCCAGCACCGAAAGTTACCCAGCATTTGCTCGTATTGGGTTGAGGGAAAACCCCGGAAAAAACCTCAACCAGGTAACTTGCCCCGACCGGGATTCGAACCCGGGCCACCTGGTTTCGCAGCCAGACGCGCTGACCGTTACTCCACAGGTGTGGACTCATATGTTATTAATTTATGGAGAAAGTCGTCGTAATTCAAGTGAGACAAGAAGGATGTAGTCAACGTTTTCCTCAAAGAAGGTTACCTAATCGGCGAACTTTCGTAGCAGTTTCTCAACGACTTTTAGAAACTAAGAGTCTCTTACCCCGTTTCGAAAATCACACAACTAGAAATTTGTTTAAAAATTATACTGCTTTACGAAAGCGGGAGAGATTAAAATTTTGCGTTAGAAAAATAATAATAACCATTATTGTTTATTTTTTAGACATACAATAAAAAATGGAGCAATATTGTTACATAAAATGTAAATTTACCATAATGTTCTATGAATGAGATTGAAAGTTTGTATTTGATGCTCGTTTTATATAAACAACAGTATTGTCATGGTCCGCTCCTGCATTAGAACAGAGCATCTGTACCGGTATGTCTGTAGCCGCTTGAGTTATACTGTATACTTATAAACCCACTTCTCCCTATCCAGCAACGTTGCAAAATGTCTAATGTTGTAAACTTTAATAATTAGTTAAATATTGCAATTAGAAAAAATTCTAAGGACATTTTTTCTTCCTTATGACATGAATAATCATCAGTTAAAATAATGGCACTTAGACCCCTTACACCCTGTACAAGCACATGAGAATATCCCTTTAATATTGTTATTGTTATTTATCCGTCTGTATGTGAATATGATGCAAACCTTTTATTAGCTTTCTATAGTTTGATTGCGTTTGGGTAAAGGGAGATAAGCCATAAAAATCAGTTTTGAGATAAATTAAAATTAAACTTCGGACCCTTATTGCAAATAAGTTTCTACACAAATAAAACACATCAATTTGCTAGTATTATGTTGTTTTTCGCACACCGACTTGTAGAATTTAACATGTGTATTCACCTGTAGGACAAAACTCCATTTGCAAAAAAAAAAAGACTTAACTCTCTTTACCATCGAGTTATAAGAGCGTCCAGTTGAAGACCTCCACCTTTATACTAAGGGATATCCTACTAGAGTTAAATGACAGCTGTGGGCAGAATGGAATGAAGATAAATGCCAACAAGACGAATACCACGGTCATTGGAAGAAAAATAAAGAAGATAAACTTGCGAATTCTAAATTAGGCAGTAGAGCAAATACTTGGGGTGTACTGTAAGCAGTAACATAAGCTGCTGCCAAGAAGTCAAACGGAGAATAGCAATGGCAAAGGAAGCTTTTAATAGAAAAAGAAGAATCTTCTGCGGACCTCTGGAGAAAGAACTAAAGAAGAGACTAGCGAAGTGATTTGTGTGGAGTGTGGCATTGCATGGGGCAGAAACATGGACATTACGACGAAGTGAAGAAAAGCGAATAGAAGCATTTGAAATGCGGACATGGAGAAGGATTGAGCGTATGAAATGGGCAGACAGAATAAGAAACGAAGCTGTGTTGGAAAGAATGGATGAAGAAAGAATGATGCTGCAACTGATCAGAAAAGGAAAAGGAATTGGCTGGGTCACTGGTTGAGAAGAAACTACCTTCTGAATGATGCACTGGAAAGAATGGTGAACGGGAGAAGAGTTCGTGGCAGAATAAGGTATAAGGTAGACAACATTAAGATATATTTATTTATTTATTTATTTATTCATTCATTCATTCATTCATTCATTCATTCATTCATTCATTCATTCATTCATTTAATACTTTACACTTGAGCTACATTAGGCATTGCAGCCCGAAAGAGCAGAAGCTCGTGCTCGGGTGCAGTTCAGATCAGTTACACAAAATATATCACAACATTAAGAAAGTTCATTGAGAACAATAACATTAATAAATGTTAAAATACATACAGCATGTAATAATAGGGTCTATATAAAAACAGAAAATACAAAAGTACATGAATATTAGAGTATCAATTTTTAACTCAATTAGCTTAAACAATTAAATAATTAATCTGATTTGTTTCTTAAATCTATGTGTGTTAAGTGTACTTAGCTCAGGGTAAACTCTAATTAATGCATTATATATTTTGGGACCGAAATTCATGCTGTGTTTTAATCCAGCAGTTGTGTGGCATTTGGGAGTATTTAGAAAGAAACTGTAGTTTTGTCTCATATGGTATTCATGAGGATCAAATTTAAATTTATTGTGATTTTTATAAAATATATGGATCATATGCGGAGACAAAGAGGAAGGCATAAAATAGGAAACACTGGAGAATGCTGGGTTTGCAGTGAAAGACCTGCCCTTGAGCAGAACACTATGAATGAATGAATGAATGAATGAATGAATGAATGAATGAATGAATGAATGAATGAATGAGTGTGATTTCGCACGTTCACAGTCTTGCTGTGTGTACTATGTATTGTTTGGAGTTCGCTCTGTGTAGCGAGTTACTGTTTAGTTTTAATGTTAGTGTTAATGGCATTTAAAATCGAACAGCGTGTTTGCCCGCAGAGGCAGAAGCGCGTTACCGGGAAGACAGCCATACCAATTGCATTGGAGTGCTGCGCTAACTCCTCTGAGCTGTATAGCCTCCTGTCTGGAGACTGTTTAACATACTGTTTATATCATATTATGCACGCGTCCACGTCAAAGCGCAAGTGAATAACATTTCTTAAAATATATTGCAACTCCCCTATGAATTGTAATAAACTCTTACAAGTAGGTAGGTTATGTATAGGCTTCGTATTCCAGCTACCTAAAAACTGAAGTTAAAGACACATTGGATATATAGTACGCCGAACACAGGTAACACAACGGATAAGGATATAAACACACAGATCGTCCTGCGTGTTCGTGGAGTATAGTCAACTCCCGACGTTTTGAAGCTATACTAGTATACACATGTGCTATTCCATCTCAAATCGACCGAAATATAGAGAAAATTGACCTTGCAATTTTTAAATACAATGAAACTTTTTCTGTCCGTAGACAACTGTAATATAATGCTTTGTGCAAAGTTTGAGGCATCAGAACTTAATAGTGTTTAAATTAATAATATTTAAATTTATCGTATTTTCATAAAATTAGCAACTTTAAACTGTTGTGGCTCCGAAACCCTTTCACCCAATCATCAAAATCATGGTTTATTTTGATGCTGAGAAATTATAGTTTATATTGACATGTAAACAGTTTTTCGTACTTTTTATGGAAATGGAGAAATTGAGATTTTTCTTCAATACGACGCCTTTGGCAAAGCAAAAATATTTTTAAAATATATGGTTAGATTCCGCATTGAGAGTACAAATAAACACATATTTTTTACTGGTGGTACGCTGATAAGAAAGTATTGAAAATATCAAATAAAGAAAATAAATAGTACACGCGTGAACTAACCAGCTGACTGCGAGACGGGAGGTAGTCCAGACAAGCAAGGCCAGGAGACATAAACACGTGATGTTTCCTCTAGCAGTCGTGGCTGGGCTAGCTTTATCACAAGTTTTCATAAACACAGGAGAAAAATGACGCCCAATGCTCGTTTATCTACAGCTCTCGGCCATTGCGCCGTTCAAGTCTAGGCGTGTGAAAATAATTTATTTAATACCCTCGAAACTTATTGCCGTACCACTAAGCAAACAATGCCGAATCCCTCTTAATAATGCAAGGTTTTTTCTCAATATTTTTTTACATTTTTACAAATGATCAAAAAGCCTAAAAACAAGAAAAATCAGATTATCTGTCTCTCTGTGTACAATAAAAATAAGGATTACTTCTTAACATAACCTATCAAATGTCAGCTTCAAAATGAGCTCTCGTTCAATGTTCTGCAGTAAATGGTTCCAGAGTTCTGAGCGCTGAAAGAGGCTTGTTTTTATAAAATACGCTAAATTTGTCGCTCAATAATACGAAAACCGTTTGACTTTCGATAGTATATTTTTGAAAATGCACTCCCCTCAGCACCTTGTATAAGTAGGGAAAAAATTAGAGTATAAATAAATGCGAGGTTTTTTACTGATCGACTTCATATGGAATAGCCCACATGCTTGAGCCTTGATGTTCATTTTCGTCGTGATCTTTGCAAAGAATAATAACGTGCGTTCGTAAGTTAGGGAACTTGAACATATGCGGTCACTTGAAAGGATTTTATATTGCAACGAATTGTTTCAGTAGCACATGACGTTATTGCTGCATGATGTAGAACAAGATATTGACATTGTCTGATATTTTTTCGTATTTCATTAGGATATTGCATAGTCGCTCATTACTGAAAACTCGAGTTAATATCTTCATAATTTTCAGATTTTGATGGTACTGATTCTTTTGGATTACGTTCAACACACTTTCTGTGCCTTTTGATATTGCAGTGTCTTTCAGTGCACTGTTTTTGTCACTTTTACGTTTATTTTACACAATTTATATGTAATGTTGTCTATATTGACAGTGAAAATATTAGTTCAAATATCCTCAACTATGCCCTGCAATATTACACCCTTAAGCATCTTACCTAAGGCATTTTACCTCTGCAATAAACTTTCAGTCAGTCACAAAGATGTAGTTATTTAAATAATACGACTAGTAAGATCAATGATCGATAAGACTACTCACTATGACTGCGTCCCGATTTTTACTTTCTGGAATCTAGAGGAAGAGGGCAGAGTATGCTTAACTATTTTGTATACGAACGTACTTGTACATGCGCTGTGACGTCACATATACTTCCAATCAGGCAACTTCATTCCAGTTTATAGGTAGCTGGAATACGGAGCCTAGTTATGAATATATGCGAATTCCCCGTGTGTAGAAATGGACTCCTTCACATTTTTGAGTTTGTAGCATATAACGTTAGCATTTTCATGGCAATTCACGTCGAATGACATCAGTATAATTTCGTTTCACCAAATCGTTTCGTTTTTTCTATTAATGCAGGACCAATATAGATGTTACACATCAAAACCATTAGATAATTTTCAAGTAAAATATGGACCGCAGTATAAGAATTTCTTACGCAAGGAAATCGTACGCAAACAAAAAAAGCGACGCAACAGTAACATTATACAGGGACATAATTTTATTTTTACTTGCATTTTTATTGTACCTGCATTTCTGAATGTACTTCACTCCCATCCCTTCACTAATGTCCTTGCTCCCGTCAGACACACAAACTTATGGCCGCTGTTGCATTCGAAGTCTTCAAGCAGTGAAGTAAACTCTGCAGTGTATAGTGTGTTTCATAAATATGGTTGCGTTTTCTATAGAAGAAAGAACCTATATTAATAATATCGTACTAAAAAATTATATCCAAGAAACGATAAATTCAATTTCAGAGAATATGCGTCAAAATGTTTTTAATAATATGCGTAAAGAATTGAAGCCTGCATTGTAATGAACGGCAACCACTTTCAGCAACTTGTTTAAAAATTCAGATTAGCTTATTTTGAATTGAGGTGGCTAGAAGCAAAGGAATGCTAGTGACATTTGTAATAACATGAGTTAAGTGCATCCAGTGTAAGCAAAAGTATCTAAAATTTTAGTGGCAAAGGAATATTTTAATCGGATCACACATTAAAATTTAAATAAAGTAGACATTACATAACGAACATAGCCGCCTGAAAAGTTGAGTTTAAAAAAAAAAAAAGCTGCTACTCTACTGTATTTTGATAAATTCCGTAAAAGTGATCATCAAACTGAAAATCGTAATATCGTATTTCCCTACAACATAAATGGATACCCTACTTTTCTCTCCTCCTATACCTAGTAAAATGATTTGTTTACATATTGCACTAGTAACATCAAACTCCTGTAATGGAAGGGGGCAACAGTGTTTCCGAGTATAGCCAGGTTAATGTTAAAAATGTTGGTAAAAATAAAGTGATGTTCCTGTAGAAACAACACATGATTATCTTAGCAAACATTCGTACAAAATTTACACTGTATTTTGGAATACCTATGAACAAGTATTAGTGGCTAAAATATATGGAAATTTAACCATATATGATTAAGATCTTAAAGTTTACATTGATATACCAGAAAACAAACAGTTAAAATCATAAACTTGATATATTGTAAAAGAACAGAAACTTAATATAATGAGTGAAAATCATTCACTTCTCATTTACGCTGAATGAAAGGTGCTGAGGGTATTATTTTTATCCGTAAGTATAATACCCTCATCTTCTGCCATATTCACGTTCGTTAAACTTCATTATTTATATAGGCCTGAGCGTTTTGTTTTGATATGTTCAAGGATGAAAAAGGTTGCATATGTGTTTTGAATGACGCACGAAATAAGAGTAACAAATTCCTTAACTCGAACTCGTCAGCCCAGCGATATCACGGATATATGTGATTGCAAGCTGAGGTCACGTGTCTGAATTTTATTAAGGAGGGGATTATTCCAACGTCACTTGGCGTATTTTTGTTAATATTTACCTTCAATTTCGTGCTCAGGCGGGATTAGAGCCAGATGATGCCACGTGTATGAATGAAGGCACTTTATATATCCTCGTATCTGAGGAATAATAATATAAGGTAACAGATGATAAGTGATAAAATGTTGCGGAGGGTAATCAATAAGCGACAATGATATCAAACTGAGAAAAGTGCTACGAGTAAGAACGATCTAAAACCAAGTTGCGTTATAAACAAACTGAAATCACAGAAAAGATTAATAGAAGAATGTTCCTATTAGTAATCCTACACTGTTAAATTTCAGTCAATATGACTCATCTGAGTAAAAAATTAGTCAAATAACATGTTATATTATATTATTTATTTACTGCATTAGTGAACGTTTTCGCCTTACAGCACATTCAGATTAATAATAATAATAATAATAATAATAATAATAATAATAATAATAATGCTTATGGCTTTTAGAGAACCCAGAGATTCATTGCATCTCTCACATAAACCTGCCATCGGTCCTTGTCCCGAGCAAGATGCAAAATGTTTGTACTGTTCAATGGCTCTTTATCCCGACCACTTCATTTCGAATCCCACTATCATATTTAAGGTGAGTTACAAAGTTAATACATATTTTAAATTCAAATTCAATTTGTATTTCAGCAAGAGTACTCTATTAATGTGAGTTAAGAGAAAAAGAAAATAGACTAGAGCGTTAATGCGGGAGCTGTAATATGGTGTCGGGGAACTATGAGAGCCACCGGCGTAGCTCTGTCGGCTAAGGCGCGGATTCGATCCCTGCTTGGGATGATTACCTGGTTGGATTTTTTCCGAGATTTTCCCTAACCATAAGGTTAATGTCAGGTAATCTATGGAGAATCCTCAGCCTCATCTCGCCAAATACTATATCGCTGTCACCATTCCCATCGACGCTAAATACAGCGTTGATACAGCGTTGTTAAATAACCAAGTTTAAAAAAACATGAGGACCTGGATGCGTGCAAGAAGCGGCATAAGTAGCTTCGACTTTCAAGTCATATTTTGTAAACAGGGAAAAAGCTAAATGAACGACTATCACTACGTACCTTTAAGAATGAAAATTAGCTTAAATATGAATTTTCATTAAATTCAAGCTATATGACCTGGGACGGTTACCTTGTAAGAGAAACTTGTTATCCGGCGTACAGTACACCTGTTATTATCGCCATCACCAAAGGTAGTGAATTACATTTCATAAATACTGTAGAATTCTTTAAACTACCAGACCAGCAGAAGGTATTGATTGACCTTACCAGGAAGTATTGGCAGTCAATCAATGAACCATTCCTCCATTATTGGCGTTTCGTAATCTCAATAACCTCTATAGGTAATATGGTATGTTAAATAATTCCAGTTATCTGATAAAGCAGCAAAATGGCTAGCTCATCAGTTTTCAATTAATTATTCGGTCTCCGAAATTCACACAGAAGTCGTTATTGGTGTGTCGTACTGACATATCACAAATTCGTCATAATAATCATTATTAATTTAACAGTTTAGATTATTCATCCTTTTCGGACTCCAAATTTATTTCGTCCTTTCCTCTTGCCAAATACCTTCTTTTATTACGCTTTCTCTAGTTCTGTATGTCATTATCTGAATGAGATGCGATTGTTAACGATTCAGAGAATGTACTGGTACCTGCCGTTCCTATAATCAGACGTAGTGGCTGTTATATTTGCAATGTGTAAATGTAGGGTCTTTAAATGGAAAATGTTCTAAAATATGGTGAAAGTTTAAAATTTAAAAACGTTAAAACTTCATAGTTTTAAAATATACAGAGTGATTCACGAGAAGTACGGAGCAAATTTCCGAAGCTATTTTGAGCAAAAATCTCATATTAACATGGGCCCTGTTCTCAATGTTTTTAGAGTTACACTAATTTGAAGTTGTTTATGAAATAACTTTTCTCTTTAGTTTTAAGGAGAAAAGAATATTACAGATAGAGAATGAACTATTGAGAAATATCATTTCTTTAATTAAGCTAGCTAGTATTTTGAAATTTTCATTTTGAAGAGACGGTGTAAGCAATTGAATAAAGTGAATATAGGTTTAATGGGTCCGATTGTTTACATGATATGCAAACAGACGGACCCATTAAACCTATATTCACTTTAGTATTTTGAAGCTAAAAATGTATTGTGAATTCTCTAATGTCCCTTTACATAGAACGGCAAAAAATCAGAATGGGATGTGGCGAACAGTGTTGGAACTCACATAGACACTTCTTCTCAGCCCCAATTTCCTTTGCAAGAATGTGTTTCCGTATACTTTTTAAATATTTCTGCTCCCATTAATTAAATGATTAATTAATTCACTCATTTATTCATTCATCCTTTTATGCATTCATTCCATTTTCGCCTTTGCCTATGAAAATTCTCTCGTCTTCCTTAAACGGAACTGTGGGAAACGAAGTGAGACAAGTGGCCAACAGCTTTGGAGCTCACATAGATTCTTCGTTAGTACTTCAAATTCCCTTGCAAGCTTTCACAGTCACGTACATTTTAATTATTTCTCCTCCCATTTCTCTTTATTTTTCCTTACATCATTGCATCATTCCACACGGTCCGTCTCGTTCTGTTATCTGATTATCAGATAGGATGTACTCGTCCTGCCTGTGGCAGTATTTGTTTAATTCATAAATTCATGCTTATATAATCAAAAGAGTAGGTCTACATATCAAGAATAAATAAATTTCACTCAATCCACGACATTTCTTAAATCCCCCTTCACGTTCTTTTAACTTTGTTCCTGATAATACAGTACTAATAAATACCAATCGAGGGTTTGAGTTTTCTACATACTGTATTTCATCTTTATTTTATATATAAAAACTCAAAACCTCCCCCGCTATTATCTACGATAATCAAGTTCAACCGCGTTCTCACTTATTTTATATTAAACTTTTACGTGAAAGATGTTTTCTACTTCTTACTCACTGAGTTTTTATGTCGCGACTTTCTGCTTCTTGTATTTTAATAGTTCGTTACGTTTTTCCTATTAAATATGCGATCCCTTACTCCATTTCTTTTTTTTTTTTTTTAATTTCATGACTTCTCGTAACTCAAGAACTTTCTTCATATTTCTGAATGTCTGGATAAATAAACCTGCTTCTTTTGTTTTCAAGTTTTGATTTGTCAAGTGCACAAAGCCGTTGTATTGTAATTCAGAACAAGCAATTTATAACTGAAATGCAGTTACAAACATATAAAGTTACTGGATATCCGTCACTCACATATGTTGAAAGAAAAATTAAAAATAAATAAATAAACAAATCTAACTTATAAATTATTTACGAAGAGAAACATGCTTTCCTTTTTAGAGATTGATCTGTCCGTTTTTTTAATTATTTATAGAGACAAATAATTATGAAATAAAACAAGTCATTATTATCGAGATTCAAGTTTATAGAAAGAACATTAAATTTAGACACATAATAATAATAATAATAATAATAATAATAATAATAATAATAATAATAATAATAATAATAATAATAATAATAATAAATAATTGTTTTCAGAACATGGGAGGATTGATTGTAGGAGCACAAGATTTGCTGATGATATGACGTTGTTAGCAGACGAGGAGACGATATAAAGGGACATGCTACTGCAGCTAAATGACAGCTGTGAGCAGTATGGGATGAAAATAAATGCCAACAAGACGAAGACCATAGTTAAGGGAAAAAAAACTAAAAATGGTATACTTGCGAATTCTAAATGAGGCAAGAACTAAGGGAGAGACAAATTAAGTGCTTTGTGTGGAGTGTGGCATTGTATGGGGCAGAAACATGTGACAAAGTGAAGAGAAACGACTAGAAGCATTTGAAATGTCGTTATGAAGAAGAATGGAACGTGTGAAATGGAGAGACAGAATAAGAAATGAAGCTGTGCTAGGAAGAGTGGTTGAAGAAAGAATAATGCTGAAACTGATCAGGAAGAGAAAGAGAAATTGACTGGACCACTGCCTAAGAAGAAACTACCTACTGAAGGATGCACTGGAAGGAATGGTGAATGGAAGAAGAGTTGGGACCAGAAGAAATCAGATGAAATCAGATGAAAGACGACTTTGAGATACATGCATGATATGCGGAGACTAAGAGGGAGGCAGAAAATAGGAAAGATTGGAGAATGCTGGGCTTGCAGTGAAGGACCAGCTCTTGGGCAGAACACTGTGAATGAATAACTGAATAATAATAATAATAATAATAATAATAATAATAATAATAATAATAATAATAATAATAATAGTGATAATGATAATAATAATAATAATAACAGTAGTAATAATGATAATGATGATGATAATAATAATCAGGGAAAGGATTTATATGTAAATACATATTTACTTATAAAGCTAATATAATTTATATTTTGCATTATCTTTATGTTTCACAATGTGTAGGGTTGAAAAATCCTACTTTTATTTTCCATATTTTTCCATATTTTAGAGTTTAGTACATATTTTCGTTAATTTCCATATATTTTCCATATTTCATATAAAACAGTCCATATTATATTAGGTTTAACAATAAAACAAAACAAAATTCCATTAACTTTTAAAAATACATTTCAACAATAGAGACTTAAACACATGTTCAGTAATCCCTTTAACATCAGAGTTATTTGAAAATTAGCAGTCCTATCAACAATGGGAAAGTAAGTTACAAAACTGTATTAATTTAATTTAAAATTTTTAACAGACTTCAGTTGTGCAGCTCAACAGTTAAATGCCAGTCAGAGTACACATAGGTTCAGTTTTGTAAATCATACTATAAAGACGGTAAATATGCCAAAAGTACGTCATTCAGTCAATTTAAAATCAAAACTAACAAGTTACATTTCAGAATTTAAAGAAGATGGTTTATCAACTGACAATAAAATATTATTTTGTAATTTGTGTCAGTGTGCAGTATCATCTACACAAAAGTTCCTGGTGCAACAACACATTACAACTAGTAAACATCAGGCCAACAAACAACTAAATTCCAAGCAGAGACAATTGTTTTTAACACAACCAACAACATCGAATGTAAGATCTGAGTTTAACATCGACCTGTGCCGTTCTCTCATCTCTGCTGATATTCCTCTCTACAAACTAAAGAATAAGGTCTTCAGGGAATTCCTTGAAAAATATACTCAACATACAATCCCGGATGAGTCAACACTTAGGAAGACGTATGCTCCATCCATCTACGATGAGACAATACAGAAGATAAGAGATGAAATTAAAGATAGTTCAATTTGGGTTTCCATTGATGAGACTCCCGACAAAGAAGGTAGACTTGTTGGTAATGTAGTTATCGGTTTGTTAAGTGAACAATATTCTGAACGAATTCTTTTACATTGTGATGTTCTAGAAAAGTGCAATAACAAAACTATAGTTAAACTGTTCAACGAAGCTATGGGTATCCTGTGGCCAAAGGGTATTATGTACGATAATGTGTTATTCTTTATTAGCGATGCTGCCCCTTATATGGTCAAAGCTGGACAAGCATTATCTGTTGTATATCCTAAATTGACTCATTTTACTTGTGTGGCGCATGCATTTCATCGTGTGGCAGAAGTGGTCAGAGACAATTTCCCTAAAGTAGATTTGTTGATTTCATCAGTGAAAAAAGTATTTCTCAAAGCTCCCAGTAGAGTTAACGTGTTGAAAGAAATGTACCCTGAAATTCCATTGCCACCAAAGCCAATTTTAACTAGATGGGGTACATGGCTAGAAGCAGTTGAATATTATGCCGAACATATAGACTCTATTAACAATGTTCTCCTTGCATTGGACTCTGAAGATGCAGTCTCAATTGATACTGCGAAAACAGTTACCTGTGACATAAGTGTGAAGAATGACTTAGCTCACATTCAGCATACATTTTCATGCATCATAAAAACGCTCAAAAGTCTCCAAAATAGGCACCTTTCACTATCTGAAAGTTTTGAAATTATAAATAGTACTGTGGAACAACTGAATCGTGGTAGAGGTAAAGTTGCAGATGCAGTAAGAGCTAAGGTGGACACTGTACTTTCAAAAAACCCTGGATATGAAGAACTACAAAAGGTTGTTGCTGTGATGAGTGGTGAATCAACAGTGAAGATTAACTTGGACTTATCCCCAGCAGACATTGTGAAATTGAATTATGTACCAGTTACTTCTTGTGACGTCGAACGCTCTTTTAGTCAGTATAAATCTATCCTCAGAGACAATAGAAGAAGATTCACTTTTCAGCACTTGAAAGAAATGTTTGTAACCTATTGTTATGGTAACAGACAATAAAAATTGTGTTTTGTTGAAACTACATTGGAAGATAAGGTACGTCCATTATATTTTTTGTTTAGTTTGATTAAAATGTACCAATATTTAACGTACATAGTCATTTTTTTATAATTTTAAGTCCATATTTAATTCCATATTTTGGTAAAAATCCATATTTAATTCCATATTTTGGTAAAAATAACTACATATATATTTACATATTTCATATATTTTTAGTCCATATAAATCCGTTCCCTGATAATAATAATAATAATAATAATAATAATAATAATAATAATAATAATAATAATAATATTTCAGAATTTGTTTCACAGAACTTTCTTTCTCTGTCTTACGTATATTAGCTACAATAAACTCTTTGATCATGTGATAGTATCATCGCACCTCACAAAAGACACGACGAAATGCAATAATGGACACACTTAGTCCCAGGGCGTTTAATTTCCACTATCTTAAATGGAATTGAGCCTAGATCCGATGGACTTATAAACAGGGTTGCAATCACCTGAGCCACGGAATATTTGATACATTAAAGAAAATTAGAATCAACTGAAAGAGAAATGCTCAGACGAGAAAAGATCTTTCACAACAATACTCACCCTCCTTTTGATTTTCATCTCTACCGGATCTTTGTGTCAGTCTCTGAAGAGAAATTTACGAAAGGTAGTGATTTAGACTGAATACGTAGCTGGTTACGTTTGCTGTCAAGGTGCTGACGTATTGGAAGTGTCTCTACTAGGTGGCGCAGACATTTGGGGTTCGATAGTAACAAAATTGAACTCTAGTTGCATATTGATGTTCAAAATATGTGTCTTACTCTACACTTTGTGTTCATTAAAATTAACTTTGTGTGAGTAGGCCTAATTCCGCGCAGCAACAATGAATTTGTGAGTCGTGAAAGAAACTAAGTAGCCTACACTTTGTATGGTTTTCGGTAAATTTGAAAAAAAAAAAAAAAATGTGTCGGGAAATAAGGTTTTTAATGTTTACGTTTATTTTATTTTTCAGAGAGGTAGAGACTGGGTCACTGATGTTAAAAATTGAATGTAAATATTTTTTTTTTCATTTTGTTATAATTAGAGAAAAACATTAATTCATTGTAGTTAGTTCTTTCAATTCTACATGGAAGTACCAAAGTAAATTGACACTTCAGATTACTTTATTATCATTTTTGCCAACATAAAATTAAATTTCATTCTCTGAAATAATAAGTGGACATAATGCTAAACATATTAGACATCATTATCATTATTACAATCATTATACAGTAGAAATAAATGAATGTATTGTACTTGTTTCTTTCAATTCTACTTAAATATCAGACAGTAAATTAGCACATCAGATTAATTTATTTTTAGTTTTGCAAACATAAAATTACAGCAAGGCCAAATGTCCTATCGCAATGAAAGAACAAATATCATCTACCAGGAAAACAGCCTGAGACCAAAAGTGAAAACCCTTTTCTCTGGTACAAAGTGAACGCTTACGAAAGTTTTTCTATGCGTTTCTAAACGGTTTGAGTCTTACTTTTACCAAGAAAGTCTTAACTGATCTTGTGCTTCTTCAGAATCCATTCCAAGCTACTGTTTTCCTAAATAATTCCAAAAAAAAACTTTGAAAAGCTAACAAATTAAACTTCAAAGAATACGTAATATTCAATTATTTGCCACGTAAATGCAGCCAGTGTCAAGTCAACTTTTGGAAGTTTTCGTTTTTTCACCAACTCTAAAGAACAGGCTATAATCTACTCTCCTGCACAGTTGTTGTAGGTAGTTCCTTTCATTACTAATCGACAGGGCTATCTTTAAAATATAAGAAACAATGTATAACTCACTTTACCAAAAAATGTCACTTAGTATAGTGAAGTATGTCAAGTATATAATTTCTATACATGGTGCAGTCTAAATCACTACCAGTTCGTAAATGTCTCTTCAGAGACACACTAAAATGCTGGTAGATGTGAACACCACAAGAAGAGTTAGTATTGTTATGAAAGATATTTTCACATCTCACCATTTCCTTTGCGTTCATTCTAATAAAGACTCAGAGATAATGAAGGTGGTAAGAGAAAGAATTTTCATATACGATATACTTTTCCCTCTTTCTGCCGCCACTGTTTACATCTCCTGTCAGATATTATGGAAAGAAGTGCAGCATGGAATTTCAATATTAGGGATATCAACACCAAAGAAAAATAACAGGACATTTTTGTTTTGGTATGAATTCAGAGTTTTAAAAAACCGGACACTGCACTAGGTTTCCTAACTCAAAAAAAAAAAAAAAAACTGGACGTTTTTAGTTTTCCATTAAAGTAACGCATAAGATTTCGTTTTACATTTTTACATTTTATATTTTACACTTTACTGCAAATGATAGAATCTAAAGATGCATGCATATTTTAAAATACAGGACAATACTTTAGAACGTATATTTTGAACTAAATGCCAAACTTAATGATAAACCAGTTCTTGAAACATTAATTTGAAGAACTACTCATTGCACTGAAAATCATAGGTTAATAATAATAATAATAATAATAATAATAATAATAATAATAATAATAATAATAATAATAATAATGTTTTATTTTCGCTGGCAGAGTTAAGGCCATAAGGCCTTCTCTTCCACTCAACCAGCCTTAATCAATACAATACATAAATTTAAATTACAAATATTTACACTACACTTAAAAGGTTCTCCAGCAATATTCTTCCCTACACATTTATTTAAATTTAGATAAATCTATAAGGTAAAGTAGTAACTTAATTTATGAGCTAATTTAATTCAATGAATTATAATTAATTTAATACTTGAGATAGCTAGTAAAATGATGAAAATTAATTTAATATAAGCTTACTAGGACTATGTTACAGGGAGAATATATATATTTCTATTTCTATAATGAGAATATTAATGTAATTGCCATTAGAGGTTTTGTAAATCTATTTAGAGAAATTAATGATAATAATAATAAGAATGGACAGATGTTAGTTTCATTATAAGTAACAAATATTAATCAGCAATTCATCTGTTAAGTAAGAATTTATGTAGAAGCCTTTCAGGCACTTTCAGGAAATTATCACAAGTCATGTCAAAGTTAATAAGAACAGAAGTCCAATCCTCAATAATTCAACTTTTATGCGATTTCTGGCTTCTGTCCACATTAACTCGAATACTCTCGCTCTGGAAAGTGATTGGTAATAGGAATTGATAACACGGTTTGAACTATTGCAATAAGTTCCTTGATTCTTTCTGCTGAATATAACTGTTTAAGAAAGGCTTCTAAAACCGGACAATGAATGTCCGATTCAATCGTGTGACTGAAGATCGGATAATCACGCTTAAAACCGAAACGTCCTGTTCAAAACCTGACGTTTGGCAACCCTATTATTGATCAGTTTATGTATTTTACTCATGTAAAATAAATAATTTTAGATTTAATAAAAAACGGCATGAATTTATGAACCAAATTAATAAATACAGGGACATCACTTTATTTTTACCAACATTTTTAACATTAACCTGGCTATACTCGGAAACACTATTGCCCCCTTCCATTACAGGAGTTTCATGTTACTAGCGCAATATGTAAACAAATCATTTTACTAGGTATAGGAGGAGAGAAAAGTAGTGTATCCATTTATGTTGTAGGGAAATACGATATTACGATTTTCAGTTTGATGATCACTTTTACGGAATTTATCAAAATACAGTAGCGTAGTAACATTCTTTTTTCAAAAACTCAACTTTTCAGGCGGCTATGTTCGTTACGTAATGTCTACTTTATTTAGCATATTAATTATTGGTGTTAACATACAATATAGAGACTGCATTTAAGTTGAGGGGGTCATAAGTAAAGGGCTGTAAGTGCACTTAAGTTACTTTTGAGAAAATGGGGTTTAAATATTTAAGCTTTCGTAAAATCGGTGAAATTTTTATTTAAATTTTAATGTGTGATACGATTTTAGATACTTTTGCTTACACTGGATGCACTTAAATCATGTCATTACAAATGTCACTAGCATTCCTTTGCTTCTAGCCACCTCAATTCAAAATAAGCTAATCTGAATTTTTAAACAAGTTGCTGAAAATAGTTGCCGTTTATTACAATGCAGGTTTCAATTCTTTACGCATATTATTAAAAACATTTTGAAGCATATTCTCTGAAATTGAATTTCTCCTTTCTTGAATATAATTTTTAGTACGATATTATTAATATAGGTTCTTTCTTCTATAGAAAACGCAACCATATTTATGAAACACACTACACACTGCAGTGTTTACTTCACTGCTTGAAGACTTCGAATGCAACAGCGGCCGTAAGTTTGTGTGTCTGACGGGAGCAAGGACATTAGTGAAGGGATGGGAGTGAAGTACATTCAGAAATGCAGGTACAATAAAAATGCAAGTAAAAATAAAATGATGTCCCTATACAATAATATTGCCAGCATAGTTGTTCCGATTGACTACAGGTCACTTAAACCTTAAAGATAGGAAACATTAATGATATACTGTATAATAAAAGTCCTTCGCAGTTCGAAAACTGAAGGATGAGTCTAGACCTGGACTGCCTGTATCTCCATAGTGACCTGATTATTCTCTTGAAGTGTGTTTAACAGCAGGACAATCACAGTTCAGAAGAGTTGGAATACACGAAGCGTGCTGTTGTCGACTGACGGGTGGTCTGCTTTAAAGGAGCGGATCTGCGCAGTATTTCATATAGACCTACTGTCCATGGTACTAACTTGTGTTTTGCAATTAAGCCCAGCACGAGTGGCTATTATGGTAGCTGCGACATATAGTGACCGCGATTTCATAGCTCATCTGGGGGTCTCAGCCCCACTCGAGTCTCAACGAGTAAAGAAATCAATTTCCCATGTTCATTGTGGGAGATTTATACATCGCTGTATACAGCAGTATAAATGTTTGCGTGGTCGTGGTATTAATATTATTTTTATTACCATATATTATTATTATTGTTATTATTATTATTATTATTATTACTATTATTATTACTACGACCAGCATAATCATAATTACCGCACAGAATTTGGTCCTGATCTTGTGAATATTAGTAAGAAATGCTAAACTTCACAAACAGTAGGACTCTTTAATCATGTGGTCAATATGGCGGTATAACGCAGGGGCTGATTGAAACTCCATTGGGTAAACATAAGCCGAGTCCATTACAGAGAGAAATAAATGCATATTTTTTAATCAGTTATGATATTTATGATATTGAAAAGGTAGTGCTGAAATCTGTTTTGGGATCTGGAAGTGAAAGTTGGGCATTAAATGCAGATTTTGAAAAGGAAAATTATGCCAGAAAAATTGGATTACTTGAGAAGATTGCGTAGAAGTACAAGAACTTCTACATAGGCTACATACATACATACATACATCCATACATACATACGTACGTACATACATACATACATACATACATACATTACAAACATACAGTACATACATACATACACAGCCACCGGCGTGGCTCAGTCGGTTAAGGCGCTTGCCTGCCGGTCTGAAGTTGCGTTCGGGCGCGGGTTCGATCCCCGCTTGGGCTGATCGTAGGAAAATCCACTGTCTTTCCCTTCTCTTTCACATATTGCATTTCTCCACTCCTGTCTATCTTGCGTCTCGTTTTCAAAATTTATCCACCCATCATAACCTAGACACACGATCACAACACTCCTCAATATTATCCATTCCCTCCTCATATTCATCTTCTTTCACTGTGGCTGTTCCTCGACATTGGAATTCCCTACCGAGTAATGTCAGGGACTGTCAGACATCAAATCAATTTAAGAATAGGCTAACGAGATATTTTTCTAACAATTATTGTCAACAATAATAGCTGTTTCAGGTTTCTCAATGTTTAATGGTTATATATATATATATATATATATATATATATATATATATATATATATATATCACAGATAAATATCTAAATTATCTCATTATTATTATTATTACTATTACTATTATTATTATTATTATTATTATTATTATTATTATTACTCTACTATTATTATTATTACCCTATTATTATTATTATTATTATTATTACCGGTATCATTATTATTATAACTATTTCTTACCAGTGTTTATTATTGTCACACTAACATTAGTTATCCAATTTCATTATTTACTTTCATGTTGTTTTATGATCTAGATATTAATGTAATAAGTAACTATGTAAGCAAATGTATTTAATTAGAATTAGAGTCTGGCTGGGCGGAAGAGAAGGCCTACTGGCCTTAACTCTGCCAGATTAAATAAATAAATTAATTAATAAAAAATTAAATTACCTGGTTGGGTTTTTTCCGAGGTTTTCCCCAACCGTAATGTGAATGCAAGGTAATCTATGGCGAATCCTCGGCCTCATCTCGCCAAATATCATCTCGCTATCACCAATCTCATCGACGCTAAATAACCTAGTAGTTGATACAGCGTCGTTAAATAACCAACTAAAATAAAAAATACATACATACATGCATACATACATACATACATACATACATACATACATACATACATACATACATACATACATACATACATACATACATACATACATACATACTCGTACGTACATAAGTAATTTAGTATGTCGGGGTTGTAAGGGGAGTCTAGTGCGTTGTTTCGGACATCGCTCTTTTAAATGAGTTGATTCGTGACAGATGAAGCATGTCTGAACTTGTCCTGGGTATGATAGGGATGCCTGATAATTGGAAATGTTCAGTTTAGCAGGAATATTGCAACTTCCATTCGAACTAACATCATATAAATTTACATCAACACGATTCCATGGCACAACGAATAACTCTGCAAGAAATTGAAAACCCATTAAAGCACACAACAAGTAACACTGATCCAGGTCCAGATGGTTTAGCGTATAACTTTTATAAATCCTATTGGCAGTATGTTAAAGATTCATTATTAGAAGCATTCAATGAAATTTACATTGAACATAAGATTCCCTTAGGTTTCACCGATGGTATCACAGTCCTAATTTCCAAACGATCTCCCAAGACAATTACAGATTTTCGTCCCATTTCTTTAATAAATACAGACTATAAACTTGTAATGAAAGTCATGGCCAATCGCTTGAAAGAAGCTTTATCCGACATCATTCCAATTGGACAGACGTGTGGCATTCCTCGACGAAATATTTTCGAAAATTTGGCAACAGTACGCAATGCTATTATGCACTATCATATCCATCCTCTGATGTCTTTGGATCTCGAAAAAGCCTTTGACACCATCGACCATCAGTATATGTATCGAGTCCTAGAACGTTTCAACATTCCCATAGTAATTAGTAATGTTAGACACAATTCGGGCTTTGTATGAAACAGCACAGTCGTAAATATCTGTTAATGGATATCTTATGACCCCAGTGAAAATAGAGAAAGGTATTCGACAAGGATGCCCCTTATCAACTATACTTTTCGCTATCACTATGGAACCTTGTATTAGATTAATACATGATTATGTTTCAAGCATTAGCACCAACAAGCATCTACACATTGTACGAGCTTGTGCTGATGACATCTCTTTTCTCATTCAATATCCGAACCATATACATGCAACCAAAAAAATTTTGTATTACCACATGGAAGCTTCAGGAGCAAAAATAAATTATTTAAAATCATCCTTACTCCCTCTTGGTAAATGGCCTGTGGAAGCATCACATAAATATATCTACCCAAGAACAAATTAAAATGTTAGGTAGTCTTGAAGAAACACTATAAATAAACTGGTCTAAGATTGTGGGTAAAGTAAAGGCCATTATATTGCAACAATTAAGTAGAAATTTAAATATCATACAAAGAATTTGGCATATAAATGCCATAGCTCTTGCAAAAATTTGGTACATAGCAAGAATTTTGCCATTACCTGAAAAATTTGCCTAAAAGATTGAACGAGTTGTAGGAGTGTACTTATGGAAAGGCCATCTGTATAAAGTGAACAGATTGCAGATAAGGAACGACTACAAGCAAGGTCTTCGCCTCACTGCGGTCAGTAATAAGCACAAGCGATAATGATGCGACACTTCATAACAACACTGCACGGACAAGGTGATCAAGAGGATGCAGCTTTCTGGAGCTATTACAGCAACAATAACCACATTACCATAACCAGAGTTCCATATAGTTCCTCCAGAATATTCAGACGTATGACAAATCTAGGTTTAACACATCCAAATAATATTAACATCACAGTTAAGGAGATATAGACATATACATATATACTGTATATACTTATCTACAAAGGATTCAATACAAACTTCCATATATAATGGAAAAATTCCCCAATTTACGTCGGTCCAATATATGGCGAAATGTCAATACCCCACATATACCATTTGACTGGAAAGAAAATGCATATTGTGTAGTGAATAACATTATCCCCACTGAAGAAAAAGGTATAGTCACAACTAAACAGAATCACCGGCCTGTAAGAAATGTGGTCACATTGGAATGCTACAACATTTCCTTACAAACTGTACGAACACAGCACCCATATGGAGGTGGACTAAACAACAACTCAATAAAATAGATCCTCGCACGAATCCAAATGATCATCTAAAATTAATAAGATTTTTTGATATCGAAAATAAATCTATTCGATTTGTTCAACTTTGGCTAGCAATGGGTGTTAACTACTATATACTTAAAAACGAACAGCACAACCTGACAGACTTAAAGACCTTTCTTAGTCAGAGTAGAAGATCTTATGTCAACAATTTCGACAAGGAAAGTACATCAAGACAAAAACAGTTAATGCTATTAGATCTGTAAAGATGTTAAGTAGCCTACTCGAATGTGATCTGTATCATCTTCCTTTATGTTTTGTGTGTTTTACAGTATTTATTGCCTGTACAAGTGAAATATCTCTCAATGGTGCAAGAATTTAAATATATGACATTACGGAATGTCACAATCACTGTGAAAAACTTATGACATGTTAATATGAAACTATAATGTAACTATTATTTTTTAGCAAACATGGAAGCTTTTTCCTCGCTTCCATATAAAAGTTGATTTATGATATTTTGTGTGAAATCCTTATGAACATTTTCTCGGGTTTTTTTTTTTTTGTCCAAATCTCATTTCATAGTAATGTGATATAACAAATTTTATCTACAGTCATACAATCTTATTTGTTTGACACTTTAAAAATGTAATTGGTATTGTACAACGAAAAAAAAATGTGAATTGTACGGGTTAAAACAAAATCAAGGTATCACGTAGTATTAAGTGACCATTTTGTATATGAAACGTAAACAGCAGCGATGCGATCTTATGTTGTTACTCTGTGGGAGAGAGAAAGACATAGTCTATGACTAGGTTATAGAATAAGAGAGCGGCTGTACAGCACAGGTGACGCTGTATAGCCTAGTACAAGCAACTGCCGTTCCACAAACAGAATGGTCGGGTAATTACTCTAATAACATTATTCTTACTTTCAATAGTAGTTTATCATAACTGTTCCCATAATAATACAACAATATTATTGACAAAGTTAATAATAACAGTAACAGTACTTAAGGTAAATATTTTGTAATTATACAGGTTCTAAGTTTATAAAGCAAATGGACCAAGTGTAATGCTGTTTAAAAGTTGGTAATTACTAATTAGTTTTAATTCACCTGGAGACGGGAATGGAATTTAGAATAGGTTAATTAGTGTTGCAAAATAGATTGTGACTTATGATGCCTTTCGTAGGAACACGAACGTTGTTTATGGAAGATTTTCAGGTTATGTTACCAATAAGGGGAACGCTTAGGGCTATGTTATTTTTTTAATTTCTGCAATTTTCTTCCAAAATATATGAATTTTAAACTACATAAACATGCCTACAATATTATCTATACAAAATTTGGTGCCATTTGGGCTGATAGTTTTTAAATTAATTTTTAAAATATATTTTATATTGACGTCATTAAAACGGCTCCTTGAGACAAACTTTTAAAAGTTTTTATTTCATATTTGTTCAAGAGCTTACAATAGTCATGGGAATAAAAATTAATTAGCTTTTTGAGTTCGGCATAAATAGAGAATCATGATTAATTATTAAATTTAATGAATTTACCATTACAGCATAATTTAATCTAAGTGAAGCACGAATATGCTCCGAAGGAATTTAATATTAATATTTCATACAAATTCGAATTCAATTTTATTTATAAACATTTAATTGAACTCTATGAGAAGTCAAGACCAATCTGACAGTATCTGCTGTGGAAGAAGCTTTTTATTCAAGAAACCGCTTACAATTTTGAAGTCTAGAAAAAAATAGTAATTTATATGACAAGAGACTTAAGTGAGATTTTATTCATTAGTGAAAAGTTTATCTTCGCCTCGGGAGATAATTTCCAATGAATCAAATCTGTTAAGTCTCGTGTTGCATACAATATTTTTTCCACTACTACTATTTCTGTGAAAATAATTTTTAATTGAAATTAAATATTAGGCTCATTTGTTATTGTTTAATTCAAAGCCAACTGTTGTCCATGGTTAATTCAACTAAATATTATGTACAGTTGACTATGATTTAAACTTTAAAGAATAGTAATGAAGACAACATTGTCAGTCGCGTTGAATACAGAATAAATACATTCAACATTTTTGTTCTTCGGAAGCAAAATGTAGTGCAAAGAAGAAGTTTTCTTACCGGATGAAGTTCTTAATGTCGCCAAAGCGGCTGTGTCCACGTTAGTTCCGCAGAAATGTGCATCTATTTATCATAAATAATATAAGTTATTTTGTGAGTGGCGAGAAAGTAGGAACGTGAAAGGCGTTAACGAAGAAATCATTGGCGTACCTTTCAGAAAAATTGAAAACAAAAATGTAAAGGCTCTTGCTTGTGGTCTAGTTGGTTGTATTGTGTTTAGTCTAGTAATTGTTTTAAATTTTAAATGCATTTCTAGGAGTGAATAAAATGTCAGCAGTGAATAAAAAAAAATTTTTATTCACTCTTGCATTAAAGTCATGTATATTTCGCCACATTTAATTATATGGGATGGTACCTTAGAATAGTGAAGGTTTTGGATTAGAACGGGGTTCGTCTGTATAGCCACAGACAGCATTTTGTACTTTTTTATTGTTTCTTTTTATTGTTTTACAATATACAAAAGTCACGTGAAAGGGTTCTTAAATAGGAAGTGAAACCATATTATGAAACTAGAAGGCTCAAATATAATTCATTGCGAACATAAAAACAAAAAAGTGGATTTTCTTAATTTTTCAGCATTATTTCACCATTGTTTTCCCCTTAAGAACACTGAATAAAGACAGGGCACCAAGATCTGGATAGATCCATATAAAGTGACACAATTGAAATACTAATCACAGTTTTTCTCAAACTATTCTTGGAGTCAGTGGGCATACAGAAATCTATAATAATAATAATAATAACAATAATAATAATAATAATAATAATAATAATAATAATAATAATAACAATAATAATAATAATAAATATTCTTGGAAATTGCTCTTGACATTCAATCAGCTATTATGTACTAATCAGAACGGCCTTAATTTTTACAGGCATCCCATAGGTTCCGAACAGACAACTGAGTTGGGTTCCAAACTCATTATTGCAGCTTTCATAACGTTGAAGGCTGCGTCTATCACCAACCTTGTTCAGCACAGCTGGTAACACGAGTCTCCTCTAAAAGAGGTTATGTTTTCAGGGTAGAGGCTTGTGGAGATGGAGTGCTAAATAACCTAGCCCTATTTTGTTGTCGTTTCTATCCACCCTCCTGCCTCTCTGTTGTGTCAACACAACCTCCTTTCATCGTCATGTAAAGTTAACAACAAAAACTGTAATTTCTGATAGTAATCTGCTGATTTTATAGAGCTTTATTAAAATTATATAGGCTAAGCTCAATTAAAAAGGAGGAACATATGCAGGAAATGCTCTTGATTTACATATTCACAATTAATCACATTTCCGTACTTCTAAACTTAATACTTCCTCAATGAATTAATCATATGCACTGTTCTGCCCATATAAAAAAATCCTACTTTTGAGATGTCTAATCTATATTCATTCTCTACTTATTAATTTTTTATGTCACCTGGAATTTTAACTGTTTTCCATCCTTCACTTTAAGAGAGTGTTCTATAAATGCAAATTCTCCCTTTAGAAACGACTCTTGATTTCTTTTAATAATACAAAGATGCCACCAAAGAAAAGCTATAATCCTCTGTGCTATATTCTTACTGGACCGGAAACTGGAAGTTCAAAAATAAATCCAGATTTTATGCGAACGGTGTAATAAAGAATTCTGTTTTTTTCGTGTCAACGCAGACCGCCTCTTTTTATTCGGATGCTGTTAGTAGATAAAAGAGCGAAAATATGATACCTTCCTACATCTCGCATTATGAAGTTATACTGGATTGAATATTCAAAATCAGTTCTGAAACATGATCAAGATGATAATTTGGTCTCTCTAGCGATCATTGAACTTTGAACACTATGGTCGTTTGTCCATTGTTATTGTTTTCGATGTGAAAGATTGCTGTACTCAGATTAAATCCATACTCTCTAGATAACAATTTTAAAGCCCTCGTGTTTCAAAGAATAGGCTTCCCACGCATAACCAAGACGTAACCTCAATACAGAATATGCAAAGATGTTTTTTATAGGCTTGATACTTTTTAACATACAATGTACGTTTTTATTTTCAATAAATTTGTGTAGGCGTACACGTCTTTCCAGATTCGTATTTAACAGTACATTGTCACTGGTAAAATATTCCAGGCTTTCATGGTGATGTGTTGAGCCTGAATGTTTAGGCATTTTAATACTTAAAATAGGCAGGTAAAACAAGACAATTAAAAATTTTAAAAAGGCACTATAATCTAGAAACGGCACAATAGGCAGATAAAAAAGCTATATTAAAATATGAAGAACATTGTACCTTTAAGAAAATTCGTAATATATTTTATCTCTTAATTTATATTATATTATTATTAGGCAATAAATCTCACTTGGCAATATGGTCAGAGGAAGAGCAATTGTTTATATACATCTGAAGTCTGATTAGTGTAATATGTAGCTAGTCGCCGATGTATGCATGGAAGGTGGAAAGGGACTGGGCACCATACCCCATTGTCTCATAGGCCTAACTGATGCTTTATTGCTATATCTTGTGAGATTCAGACCTGTCTTCGGACAGTTGACTAAACAACAACATGCAAAACAGGATGTTATCCGTTGCACATTACCACAAGGTACACATTTAGATTTTGTGATGTTAAATTCTACCTTCTACGTCAACTGATGTAAAGAGAGCATATCTGAATAAAGCTAGTGTAGATGAGCTTTTGTCTACCATAAACGTAGAATTACTTTTCTTTATTTAACTTATTTGTTTTATTGTCTACAAGCTAATTTTCATTAATGACATTTGGGTAGCCTATGAAACTGTTACAGCTGCGGGAGTCTACATTAAACTCGCACATAAAAAGGATAAATTGAGGACAATAAAATGTTGATTGTTAAGAAACTTAATATAGGAAGTAAGTAAACAAATAAATAAATAAACTTTCAATCTATTTTTAAAAGAAAAAAATAGGTATTTATTGTTAAAATGGTAGTAAAAGCTTAAACAGGTAAAATAAGTGAAATAAAAATGGGCCCTATCATTAAAAAAAGTCTCAAAATGTATTTAAAGTTATATAATGTTTTACATACAGCAATCAAATAATAAGAACATTTTGCCAAATATCCGGACTCTAATGATGAGGTTTGAAAATTTATTCTGAGTTCTTAAAATAGTGTATTAAAATTCTATCTCGAGCTATTTACGGATTCCATTCTCAGGATCGTAACAAGTCCTGGAAGGATCGCTGAGATTTACGGTTTACAGTATTAGGAGTATAACAAGCAAGACCTGGAAGGATCGCTGAGATTTACAGTATTAGGATTATAACAAGCAAGATCTGGAAGGATCGCTGAGATTTACGGATTACAGTATTAGGATTATAACAAGCAAGACCTGGAAGGATTGCTGAGATTTACGGATTCCACTCTCAGGATCATAACAAGCAAGACCTGGAAGGATCACCGAGATTTATGGATTACAGTATTAGAATTATAACAAGCAAGACCTGGAAGGATCGCTGAGATTTACGGATTACAGTATTAGTATTATAACAAGCAAGATCTGGAAGGATCGCTGAGATTTACGGATTCCACTCTCAGGATCATAACAAGCAAGACTTGGAAGGATCGCTGAGATTTACGGATTACAGTATTATGATTATAACAAGCAAGACCTGAAAGGGTCGCTGAGATTTACGGACTACATTATTAGGATTATAACAAGCAAGACCTGGAAGGATTTACGGATTACAGTATTAGGATTATAGCAAATAAGGCCTGGAAGGATCGCAGAGATTTACGAATTCCACTCTCAGGATCATAACAAGCAAGACCTGGATGGATCGCTCAGATTTACGGATTCCACCCTCAGGATCATAACAAGCAAGACTTGGAAGGATCGCTGAGATTTATGGATTCCACTCGTAGGAACGTAGCAAACAAGGCCTGGAAAGATCGCTGAGATTTACAGAATCCACTCGCAGGAACGCAGCAAGCAAGACCTAAAAGTATCGCTGAGATTAATGGAATCCATTACTAGGATTATAACAAGCAAAGACCTGGAAGGATAGCTGAGATTTATAGATTCGATTATTAGGATTATATCAGGCAAGACCTGGAAGGATCGCTGAAATTTACGGATTTCACTATTACAATTATAAGAAGCAAGACCTGGAAATTTCGCTGAGACTTAGGTTTTCCACTCGCAGGAACGTAGCAAGCAAGGCCTGAAAAGATCGCTGAGAATGGAATCTCAAAGTAGTTCTGAAATGTCGGAGGTATCAAATTTCCATATAAATTCCAGTACACAGTCCTGTCAATATTTTAACTATTTTTATTTATTGCTGCTTTGTCTAACTTTATCTTGAAATTGCAATGTTTTCTTTATATATTTTATTCCGACACGAGACGAAAACAGTATGTGACTCCTATAATATTGGGGACTCCATGTTACCCAGTCTACGCCCAAGAAAAATCAAAATAGTATACTGAAAACGAAGAAAACATCCACGGAAATTTTGAAACTGCAACCGTGGTCTGCATAATGCATCAGAATTGCATGTGCGCCAATTTTCAGAGTACCAATATTAAGAAATTCAACAAAGGAAGTGTCCTCCTTCCTGAGTAAGGCTTACTGACTTTCCTAGAAACTCAAAGACCTCAGAAACCATATATACATAAATCTGTGTTTTTCCGAATGCGCGTAGGGGCTAAAATTCCAGAGACTTGAGTTTTTTTAAACGATCGATGTGGGTGGCTTAGCGAGAAGAGTCTAATCTGAAGCTCTCTGAGAAGTTTATTTCTAGGTCCATTTCAAAATTTGCTCCAGTTAATGTAACTGAATCGTAGAAGGAAATCAGTTTCCTTCTTTTAACACGTCTATGTTTTTAGATATACAAATTTAGTCCAGTGTGTTCGTTTTTCGAATAGTAACATACAAGAAGCAAACATTTGTTTGTTGCTTCTGTTCTTCGAGTGATAACATAAGAGAAATGGACATTAATTGCTTGTTGCTTCTATTCTTCGAGTGGTAACATAGAAGAAACGAAAATTTGTTTGTTGCTTCTGTTCTTGGAGTGGTAACGTAGGAGAAACGGACATTTGTTTGTTGCTTCTGTTCTTGGAGTGGTAACATAGGAGAAACGAACATTTGTTTGTTGCTTCTGTTCTTGGAGTGGTAACATAGGAGAAACGGACATTTCTTTGTTGCTTCTGTTCTTCGAGCGGTAACATAGGAGAAACGAACATTTGTTGTTGCTTCCATTCATTTTTTCACTTCCTCCTCTTCTTTTTTCTTTCGCTCCTCTCTCTCTTTCCTCCTATCTTCTCTTTTCTTCTTTTTTCCTCTCCGTTCCCCCTGTACCTTCGCGTATGTTATTGTATTCACTGTATTGTGACCTCAGTTTTAGTACTCTCAGGCCCAATTGTATAAAACTCCCTGACTAAAGATCAACTTTGATCGAAGATCGAAAAGTGAACCGAGTTCAGATACTTCTTCTATTGTATAAAACTTTTCTGCGATCAAATTACCTTGGTTCAAATGCAATCTAAGTTCACGTGAAAAGGATTTGGCAACATCTCATAAACAGGTGAAATACGTGATGCGCGGACAAGTTTGTTCAGTGTTGCCAGTCTAGTGACTTTAACTCTTTTTCAACAACAATTTCTTTTAACTTTTATATTGCTTAAATAGGGATTTAGTGACCTTTTTAGCACCCCATAGTGACAAAATTTAATCTTTCTTTGTTGATAATGAGAAATCTAGCGACTTTACAACTACTTTTTGGCGACTTTCCGTACACTCTGTTGGAGACACTGGTTTTTTGTAATGTAAATAATGGCGGACAATAAGAAGAAGGTTGACTGTTCTCCGAGTTGTTATCATGTTATGGTGTTTGGTACTGCTAAACATAATAAAGCTTTATAAAACGACAATTTTCGTTTAGTAATACAGTTAATTGAAAATTTATGAATGTACCTATCATATCCATTAATAATTAATGGTTGTTATAAACATAATAAAATTATAGGTTATGTTATTTGATACTGCTGAACACGATAGAGCCTTATAAAATATAAGATTGTTTGTGTATTAAGGCAAGAAATTGAAAGAAATATATATATATATATATATATATATATATATATATATATATATATATATATATAAATGTACCTATCATATCTATTAATATTAATAATAATGGATATTTAATTTGCACAATCTGTCACTCGTATATTTCAAACAGAAAATAAATAACTGAACTTGGATCATCTAACTTAATCGGAGAAATTTCTTCAGTCAAAGTTGACTTTAGTTTGAGACAAATTAATCTCAGATTAGACTTTATACAACACAAAATTCCAAGTTCAGCTGAAACAAGGATAAATTTAACCTCTGATCTAAGATTAAATGGTTTATACAATCGGGCCTCAGCGAAGTAACCAGTTAGGCTACTAGCTACCAGCTAGACTTCGTCTTGTATGTACCCTTAGAGTCTATGCACCAAATGATACAGGTACAGATTTTGAGCTACACGAACTTCACAAGACAGTTATTTTTCCTTCATCACACGATAATTTTTAATCTGATCGATTAATCGATTAAAATACACTTTATTGGTTAATCGTATTAAAAAATTAACATGTTATACGGTTCGATTAATCGACTAAATCGACAGCTCTAATTTTTCTGTAAATACGTACACACTGAGCGTAAAATGTAACAGTAATAGAATGCTGAGAGAGACAGGGACCTCAGCGAAATTATGCACAATGATACTTTGTTGCGAACTCTATCAGTGTTGTTCCACCATCCAATTTTATTCTTGTTGGAGTACACAGATAGATGAAGAGTACTGTAAACATAGCTGTGTTGCAATGTTTACTCCTTGTTTCCTTCCCGAGAGACATTTATATGTGCAAACGGCACGAAATAGAATATAAATTAGTTTATTTGTGAAGAGCAAATATCTACTGCAGATACGACAGTGTGAGAACATATTACATCAAAAAGCCAACACGAAGACAGAGCGCACATCATCGCATTTTACACAGAAACATCTGGGCTCCAAAGTTCGAAACTTATTTCATTGAAACACATTAATAAAACCTTTAATTCCGTTAGTGAATGGTCTATCATTCGGTTTGTAATATCATTTAAATAAACATTTGTGGTAGGAGTCAAACTCGACGTTTTTTCCGGTCAGTAGTATAGCGGTAGATACACACTTTGAGTTATTTTTATAGACAATAAATTAATTATATGTAATTTAAATGATTGTAATCGCAAAGGTTAAAACACAGTTTCAACATTGAATGGAGACCACACTCTAGTCAATTGGAATCCAACCTGGGACCTAGGTAACCGTTCGTTATCGATAAGATGTCTTGTGTTGTCTTAAGCGACGTTCAGAGGCCCCGTCCCACTGTTAAAGCGAAGAAGTCCGAAAATGAGTTTTCAGTCAATCATTACAAGTTACGAGAAACCCAAGACAGAGAATAAAAGTTTTAATGAATTAAGTTTGCGGCTAAGTATTAGCATAGTAACCAGAGTTCCAAAGAAATAACATTGTCTCTTTCTTTTTTGACGAGCGTTATTTATTATAAGTATTAGCATAGTAACCAGAGTTCCAAAGAAATAACATTGTCTCTTTCTTTTTTGACGAGCGTTATTTATTATAAGTATTAGCATAGTAACCAGAGTTCCAAAGAAATAACATTGTCTCTTTCTTTTTTGACGAGCGTTATTTATTAAATCTGTGTTACGAGATTCTTTAAATACATTTAGTCTCATTTATGGTAATTATGATGGTTAGTAGGTTAATTTGTTTAATGTAGGCCTGAATTTGGCTGATTTTTTTTCCCACAACACTGAAGAATCTTTCCTGTACCTATACGTTTGGTTTGCATATTGCAAAACATTAAAATAATGGTTCACATGGATTAAATTAATGGAATGCAGAAATGTTCAGTCACATTACTCTGAAGTACAACTTTGCACCGCGATCTTCTTAATAGCATTTACAACAACACACATTGTGTATCAGTGAACCACATTAATAATCAACTGCAGTGTGTATCAGAATAAGATAGCTTTAGAATACGCGTTCTTCACTAGTTACTAAGGCATCATATTATTCCATTTCAGTAAGCATGGCTCCATATCTTATTTGAGGAAGTACAGAAAAGACATCACGAAAAACAAAAGCAGAAGTAGAAGGCACTCTAAAAAATCAGCAAAGAGGAAGAATATTGCAGCAAATCAGTTCTCTGATAGTGAATCTGATACAGATGTAATTTTGGATGATGAAACTGATGTTAGCATTCTGTATTCTAAGTGTAAAAGTCGATCAAGTGCTGCAAAGAAAACAGTGACAAGATTTGAACCCAGAGGTGTCAAACCGGAGATACTTTAATGTTTCAGAGATTTCAAAATATTTAAACTCATTAAAAACAATGATGTAACAATGATCTAATTATATCATTATTGTAAAATACTATTGCACCAATAAACATGGTCTCTATGATGTGAAAGCTGAACTACAGTATTGTAATTTTGCACCAGTTGAGTGTAGTAGGGAAATATAGTAAGAAGAATTGTTTGGTGTAAAGATGTCCCACATTGCTGTACAACATTGTACCACTTTTGAAAAATTTTTAAATGTATTTATTGTTCCAAAGATCTGAATTTATAAATGTTTAGGTCCTAATCATAATATTTTTTAAGAAACGCTGAACTGATTTTTTGTCGAGTTATTCTAAGATAACCTTAAAATGTTGTGCAAAGTTATCCATTTTTACGGTAACATATGAAAACACTTTGGTGTCAGAAACTCTGAAAACGTTCAAGATAGAAAGCCTACATGAGACTTGGAAGAGCTATATGTTTATACTTTAAAGAAATGAGTACGTCATGCTATTGAGTTTTATTAAGTCGCTACACTTCTCCCTTGGAACACGTCAGAAGCTCAGAAAACGAAGTCTCCTGAAGCCCCACGCAACAAATATGACTAGTAATTAATCCTCTCTTCTAAATCATATTGGTCAGAGCGAGTGAACTTCATAATCCAGTAATTCCCTTAACGACTATTTTGACAAATGAAAAAGGCTACAACGAGCGGAGACAAATGAAGTGAACGCTCACAGAGCGGCTGCTTGTATTTACTAAGGCTTCCAATTGAGCTCACTGATATCCCTTTAGGGGGCAGATTCTGTCATCAGGCTCACTTCCATGACCCGTGGGACTCGTGTAAAATGTCGTCCTCTAGCTTACTATATAACTGTAATACGAATGCGGTGGGTATTCTGTCCTTGTATGTTAGCTATAATCATCCCTTGTAGTCCGAAGATCACGGGTTCAAATTCGGGCAGCGAGTATAAATCTTCAAGAATAATATAATTCTAACTAAGCACACCGTTACCCGATCTGCTGGAGCGTCAGCTTTCCATACTGATAACTCGAGTTCTAATTCCGCTTGGTTGACGTGGACTTTGTGGTAGACAAGACGATTAGTGGTAGGTTTTCGCGGGATACTAATATTTTATCTACTGGTGTTTCAAAAGTGCTTCATTAATCAAGGAGGTACCGAGAGCAACTCATCGGAAAAATGAACTACAGCGTTGGTGCATCACTCCTTGATGAAGAATCTCCGATGAATGACTCAGAATCAGGTAATTTCCTCTCAAACACAGACTGCCTCAATCTGGGCAGCTTTCTTGCCATAAATGTTTATATTTAATAGTGTTGTGGGATTTAATCGATTAATCTAATCGATAAATTTCTGTTGTAAGATTAATCGATCAAAAATGTTTAATCGAATAATCAAGTCGATTAAAATAAATCGGTTGTAGTTGATATTAATTATTATTTTGTTAATACAAACTCATGCTAAAAACTCCGACAATATTTCTCTCTCGGAAATTGCTTACTTAAAAGCATAATAGTACTGTTATTTTCTCACTGTGAACCAGGTAGCGTAGGGAAAATCTTTGCACAAACACTTCAGAAGGAGATGGAGATATGAAGACAGTGACCTAGTCTACCTCTATTGAAAGTTGAAACACAATGCGAAACCCTTATTAAGTTTTATGATTTTCCAAGAAAACTTCCACCTTATTGTCAGCTCCTTTTCCTAGAATATGAAATACATACTTTTCTGGGATTCGTCCCCCTCATCCCTTATAAAATAGCCATATCAACACTGGGTGCAAGTGGGAACGTAACTACCTTCTTCTCTTTCTAAAATCTGGTAATTCGATTACAATAGGGGTCAGTCTTCTGTTTCGGCCGCTGTACTTTTGCAGTTTCTGTACTGAGTTTGTATATTAAGGTTGTGTGTTCAGTTTGATAAAGAAAAAGAATCAGTTTTCTGTGGTTTGTGAAAAGTGTAAACTCAATTATGTCATATGAGAATTTGAGAGGTAAACTTGGTGAAACGTTTAGATTTAATTGAACGGTTGTGGAGAAGTGCTTGTCAGAAAAAAAAAATCGTGTTTAGTGATGCAGAAAACATTGTTACTAAACGTAGAGCGGTACTTAATTCGGAGCATGTGGATGCACTCACATGTTTAAAATCATGGATGAAGCAGTATTAACTAGGTGAGTCTTCATACTTTTTGTTATTTATATTTGTCTCAACAATTCTCGGAGAAATTGACACAATAAATTATAAGCCTCATAATAAATATGTTAGTAAGTAATTAAAATAGTTGTTTTGTAATGTAACGATACAATATACTGTTTACAGATATACAACATTTAATACTTATGCTTATCACCGAACACAAGTTAAAATTAATAATAATTGTGTATTACAGTATATTAAAACATTTTTTCAACTCGATCAAAACTCGATTAATCGATAAATTCAAATTATTAATCGATTAAATATTTTGATCGATCAACAGCACTAATATATTTTATCCTGATGGCAGTGTATTAAAGGCTCTAGTGTCTTGTGTATCAAATACGGCGTTGCCACAACTCTCTTGTATTGTCCGATGCTGGGATCGTGGTTCCTCAGAGGTATTGCAGTAAAGTAATGACGTAATTGCTGATAAGACTCTTTCCAGAGACAAATGCTGTTCTATTAAAAAATTATAGTTAACTCAATCCAGCGGTTGAGCTAATTCAGAATCAGAACCAGATTGAGGTTCTAGCTCATATATACATCTATTATAAACCAGTACAACATCTCACTTGATGATTTGTGTCAGAGGAAGAACAATTTTATTGAATAATTTCAAGGAAAAATTGTTCCGGGGCCGGGTATCGATCCCGGGACCCTTCGCTTAGCGCGCGAACGCTCTACCGACTGAGCTACCCCAGGAATCATACACGACACCGTCACAATTTTTCCTTTGTATCCACACAACTCAAAGTGAGCTGACAAGATGCCAGAACTCAGCTATGAGTGCACACAATACGCTATGCGCTATGCGCTATTACCTAATTACATAATTTGCATAATACATTCGTTACTGTGATACGTTAACAGAAAACCACAATTTAAGTCACACAGAGTATTGTGTGCACTCATAGTTGAGTTCTGGCGTCTTTTCAGCTCACTTTGAGTTGTGTGGATAAAAAGGAAAAATTGTGACGGTGTCGTGTATGGTTCCTGGGGTAGCTCAGTCGGTAGAGCGTTCGCGCGCTAAGCGAAGGGTCCCGGGATCGATACCCGGCCCCGGAACAATTTTTCCTTGAAATTATTCAAACCTTCTTTACAGGGAGCTATTACCTGAAAGCCAGATATGCAACAATTTTATTGTTTGTATACATCTGAAGAGTTATTAGTGTAATACTGGTATGTTACTAATTAGGAATGTATGAATGGCGGGGAAAAGAAATTGATCACCCTACCACATTATCTCCTGACTTAGTTTCCTCATGAGTGATGCCTTATGGTGTGACTTATGAGGTTCAAACCTGTCTTCGAACAATTAACAACAAACAACAATCAGATTCAGCTTGAAGAAAACGTGACGACATTGTATAATTAACATGTGCACGGTATGATTTTTTTTTTGTTTCGGGTCAGGCCCGAGTCGGGAAAGGGGTGTGAATGAGACCGTCTGAGCTTGGCGAGAACTGTACCTCCATTGGAAGAAAATTCTTATTATGACTTTTCCTTCGTCAGGAAGTTAATAAAATTTGAGAGATTCGCTGTCATACATTTACGACGCGTAAAAGTCTTTCTCTGTGTGAAAGAATTATACATAAAATTTATAGGTAATTTCTTGCCTAGACAAAAATGCAACTTTACTAATCTCTATTATCACCTATTATCTTATCAAGGATGATGAACTTCATCTGGTAGTTGTCCTGTGTTAGAAGTGGAATTCTTCACTTGTGCTAATCAGAGAGACTTAAGTTACAGCTCGATTCAGCGTTAATGGCCCCTGTCCTTGGTTGTTTGGCTAGTGAGCGAGCTGTGTGTTGTGTCATAAGAAAGAAATTTAATCACAAATGTGCATAGGAGGGGAAGAGGGAAGAGGAAGAATGAAAATAATATGTATGTTCGAAGCTGAAGGACATTCATGTCTTTTTTTTTTAGTTGGTTATTTTACGACGCTTTATCAATAACTTAGGTTATTTAGCGTCTGAATGAGATGAAGGTGATAATGCCGGTGAACTGAGTCCGGGGTCCAGCACCGATAGTTACCCAGCATTTTCTCATATTGGGTTGAGGGAAAACCCCGTAGAAAACCTCAACCAGGTAACTTGCCCCGACCGGGAATCGAATCCGGATCACCTGGTTTCGCGGCCAGACGTGCTAACCGTTACTCCACAGGTGTAGACCACTCATGACAAGAAATATGTCCTCATGACATTGTTTAGCCAACAGACGTAGTAGTTAGTAACGGGACGTGTGGAAGAATATTGTTTTTTTTTTTTTAAGACTGAGTGTACCGCGACATGATAAGAAGGAAGTGTTAGGTGTTATGACTGAGCGGGCTGACCTGTGTGACCAAACCCGCCAGTAGTGATGAGTAACTTTCTCTTAGTCTATCTACTTACTTTTTGCAGGGGCCAAAATCGCAGAATCAAGCTATACTGTCGTTTTAAAGCATTACAGTAAAGTTGATAACAAGACCCGTTGTCCACGACGGGTCAGTGTTAGTAGTGGAATAATCATATTTTATTACATTGTGTCGAATTGGAACATGTACGGAGAAAATATCTACCACCCTCGATGCTAAGTCAGAATAGGAGTTCGCTTGGATGCCTTGACCTCATGGGGAATAGAGAATACGAACAAAAGATTGGCTTGTTCCTCTTGAAGCCGAGAAAGATAAGAACTTCAGCTGTTGAAGTTTGTGACACGAACTGAGGAAGGGATAATAGTATCTATCCAATTATACACTTTTATGTTTGTTTTAGGTTAGGATTTATTATATAATATGTTTTGTGTGCCATTTTCATTTTAATATGTGTGTTCTTTTAGAAAGTAGTTGCATATAATCATAGGTGGGGGGGGGGGGGAACCTACAAAGTAGAACTTGTTTTAGGTACAAAGCACGTACGGTCAGAAGACCCGTGCATTGGATTTTAGCAAAAACTATGATAATGTAAAAATCTGTATGTATAATATTACTCAATAAATCCATCTAGTGGAATAATAATTTCTTTATTATCTCCGAAAATTTCATTGTTACATTAAAATTATCTTGCAATTTGTAATAGAAATTTAGGTGCGTGCAATTACCCCACTCTCCCCTACTCTAGCTACCAGCGATAGAATGAGGTCAAGTATTCCCTATACTGTCACATCAAGAGAAGTCCATTATCCGTCCCACGAGATCCAACGCCCCAAGTGACCCCGCGTATCGTTTGACCTTAGTCGTGCAGTAGTAGGTGGGTTAGAGGCCACGCAGATGTCTCAGAAGACAGAGGGAGATGTGTTGTAATTGCATATTATTTGAGCTTCCAGTTTCCCATTTTGGAATGAGTGCTTCAGTACTTAGAAAGATTAGTAGCAGAGCACACCTGGTGCTCCAGCAGATAGCCGGAAGCTGCTGCCCGCGGATTAGGGCTAGAGATCGAGTAATGCTGGGCGCTTAAGTGTCAGTGGCAGAGATGACTGCAGGCTGCATGCAGTATTTTGTTTCACATTTCCCGAAACTCTGTTTCTCAGTCCAGGGATAGACAAATATTTTCATCCCTCTATTCTGCTATAATGTTCATTCCGATGGCCAGAATATTATCTATCTATCTATCTATCTATCTATCTATCTATCTATCTATCTATCTATCTATCTATCTATCTATCTATCTATCTATCTATCTATCTATCTATCTATCTATCTATCTATCTATCTATCTATCTATTTTGTTTTCTTATGCAAATCTAGTCTTTCAGGTAAAGCTTCTTGTAAAGCAGATTTGAATAATTTCAAGGGAAAAATTGTTTCGGGGCCGGGTATCGATCCCGGGACCTCTGGTTGAACGTACCAGCGCTCTCCCAACTGAGCTACCCGGGAACTCCACACGACACCGTCTCAACTTTTCCCTTTATATCCACACAACTCGCGTCGGCTGACGAAACGCCAGAGACCCACATCGAGTGCACATAAACTCTGTGTGACTTGGAATTGTGGTTTTCTGTTAACGTACACTGTGACGTATATATTATGCAAATCTAGTCTTTCAGGTAAAGCTTCCTGTAAAGCAGATTTGAATAATTTCAAGGGAAAAATTGTTCCGGGGCCGGAGTTCCCGGGTAGCTCAGTTGGGAGAGCGCTGGTACGTTCAACCAGAGGTCCCGGGATCGATACCCGGCCCCGGAACAATTTTTCCCTTGAAATTATTTTGTTTTCTGTTTTCTATTTGTCTCTATGCCTGTCTGTTTAGCTGTTTATCTATTTACATATTTATTTAGGTACTTACTTATCTAGTTATTTGTTTGTTTATTTTTTGTTTGTTTATAGGAGAGAGTTGGGTAGTATCGGACATCGGATAATATCGGACAGTGATGTTTCTTTCATCTACCTCCAGACGGTAGTACCTAATTGTTATGGTTACGTTTCTGTATGCGACATCTGAACACTGCTACTACCATCTGGTGGTAGATGAATAAATATCACTGTACTGCCTTCTAATGGTAGATGAAAGAAACATCACTGTCCGATATTACCCGATGTCCGATACTACCTAACTCTCCCCTATATTTATTTAATTTGTTGGAATTAAGGCCATCAGCCTATCTCTACCACACCACCAGAAATACAAAGACTGGGCATATCAAAAGTCCGGTAACACTTTCAATATTTTATTACACAAAAACTACTAATGATAGCACTTTCAAACACACGTCAGTTTAAAGTCAAACTCTCAAAGTTCTGTTTACACCTTACAGAGATTCAATGTGTGAACCACGAGTGACTCGGCAGATGTCCAAACGATAATCAAACTCTTCCCATACCCTTTTCAACATATCCTCTGTGACCGTGGCGGCAGCTTCTCGAATTCAGGTTTTTAGTTCCTCTAAATCACGTGGCAAAGGCGGTACAAACATACGGTATAAAAAATACAAACGCATAGACGATAAGTAAATAAGGAAAACAATTAAAAGTACAAAAACATTAATTGAAAAAGATTGGAGGAAAAAATTGGTATACAAAGATAAAATCGCAATGGGTACAAGAAAGTACTAATATAATATGTATATTAATATTTAGTGATTAAAGAAAATAACTGTGTACATCTTTCTTTAAAAATGAAAAGATTATGACAGTGTACAATCTGTATAATTTTGAACTTGTAGTGCATGTAAAAAATAATACCATTAATTATTCGATTATAGAAGATTTTCACACGATGAAACTAGAAATGCTGAACAACTAAACGTACCATTTGTCAGACTGCAAAAAAAAATCTAGTTATGTAATCACTGCAATAAAAGTATATAATAAGATACCTACAAACATAAAGGCACAAAATGAAAGATAATTCAAATTTTGAACTAAGAGGTTGCTACAAAATAATCCTTTTTTAAAATATGAATTAATTTTTTGATAATGATGTAATATTTTAGTTTTATGTTATTATGTTTTTAGTTTTTATCATCATTAATACTAAATCCATTGATTGAAAGCCACTTTATTATTTCATAAAATCTAGCTCAGCAATATTAATATGTGTACAAATTTCAAGACAAACAAAACAGCAACAATTTGGAAATTTTAAAAATAAAGTTAAAGTAGCCAATTTACTGTATTATACTCTAATACAGGAGTTCTCAACCGGTGTGTCACCCAGTCCCATGGTGTGTGCCGCGAAATTTTGGAATTGAAAAATAAATTTTGTGTCATCCAGAAAGTCTCTTTAAAACGCATTTTTTTATTTACAACGAAGTCTTAGATATAGTACATTTTATTTTGAGACAGACTTTACCAATAAAATGTGAAGACCTGCAACAATGTTGAGATCAATTTTTCTGCCTGGCGATAATTCGAATGAAAGTGAACACCTGCAACAATGCTTAGTAATTCGTTTATTCTTTCCACTTAGTAATAAACAGAGTTTAGAATCGTCAGAACATATTGGTAAGTTTCAATATATAGTATGTGTGAATGGGTGATAAAGCACTTTTGATAAAATAGTCGCACTAGTCGCACTATTTAGATTTTATCATGGACAAATTTTGAATTCGAAAAAGACAATCTGAATCGAGTTCTGGGTTAGATCACAGCAGTGCTAATTCAAATAATGTGAGCGAAAACTCCCTCGGGTTCACAAAAACATACTGCGTTTCGTATATATAGCGATGAATACTTGCAATATGGTTTTACGTGGCGTGGAAATGAATATAAACAAAATCCCGAGTGTCTTATATGTGGAAATGTTTTGTCAAATCAATCGATGGTGTCTAATAAACCAAAAAGACATTTAGAACTGCCGTTTTCGAAGTCATTGTGACTGGTTGTTATTATTATATTAGTATTATTACTAATAAAAACAAATAAGTGTGTCGCGATATCGTGGACGTTCGGTAAAGTGTGTCGTCAGTCAAAAAAGGTTAGGAACCACTGCTCTAATAAGTAAGAAAATATTTAGTAAATTTGTTTTAGCATACAGTTAAATTTCGACAGTCTCTCATGTCATTGGGTAGGGCATTCCACAAGCGCAATAGCGAGATAGTGAA
This sequence comes from Periplaneta americana, assembly GCF_040183065.1. Classification (NCBI taxonomy): domain Eukaryota; kingdom Metazoa; phylum Arthropoda; class Insecta; order Blattodea; family Blattidae; genus Periplaneta; species Periplaneta americana. Next base: position 47,453,741 of record NC_091125.1, on the reverse strand, counting down.
TGATGAGTATGTTGATGTTTATGTGTTGGTATGACTAGTATAGTATATTTTGCGTGCATTTGTAGAGAATGTGATACGATGATAGGTAACTGAAGCGGAAGACAACGGAAATAGGTGTGGAGGTGTGAAGGACTTGGAAAATAAGAACGTGGGAATGAACATTTCTACGTTCGTTAAGTCAGTTTAGTGTTTGAAATATTAAATCTACAGTAGAAGATATAACTATTTGTAAACAACTAGAGATCCACTATTACCAAGGAGTCTCTGTTTGGCTAGAAATCAGCTCAGAGCATGGATGGCAGTACCGTCAGTGACATGCTTCGAACGAACCTTACCTATAGCGAAAGAACTTCACTAATTACTTCATAACCGGCTCCGTAGCCCTCTTCGTCGTTGTTTAAGCTATTATGAAGATAAAAAAAATCCTTGATTCCACCAGGGATAAAACTCTCATATTTTTAATCAGAAGTTAGCCGCTTTCTTCACAGAGCACTCTCGCTTCCAACTGAAATAGTGATTCAGGGTAGTTATAACTTAATTGTTTAACTTCTACAGTTTTAATGCACTTATCAGTACATACTGTACCAAATTAGGACAATTTTGGCTTGTTGGTTCTCAAGTTAACTTTATTGCCGTCTAATTATCAGTAGACATAAATCCCTCGTGTAACAGATTTAATCTGATTGGCTGAATTTTTTGTCAAAATACATCTCGCATGTACATAAACAAAAATTTCTCTGGTTTACTGTCCAAAATTACTTGAACTTCATTGTTTATTATTTAAAGAATTGCGTTATTATTTACAATTCAGCATATCAAAATTTGTACTGAAACCCAATGGATGGAAAATCCCAGAGGAAATTGTACTTCTTATATCGTTTTCAAAAATGTTCAGTTGATTCAGATAATAAATATTATGTAGCAAGGAATATTTTATGCATAACAAAATGCTGAAAAGTGAAGAATTGAAATAAGAACGATGAAGGCGTATACTGGAACTTTAAAATACAGTGCGCGTGCCAATTAAACATGCCCTCTGAGAACTTAAAAAGGGCGGAGCTCATAAATTGACACCCTTTTTTGGAATAGGAAACTATGTACTATTGTAATGGAAAACTAAAAATAAACTTTTTGTCAAAATTCCTAAAATTTCGAGCATAACTACATTTTATATAATTTAGTTTAACTATTAATGCAGTACTTCTCGTGAAACACAAATTTCGATTGCGCTTTATGAATATGAACCAATAGCAGACCATTTTCGTGGCGTGTGTTACCTATATGAGATCGACGAAGGAGAGCTACCCAGCACTTATACCGAATCAATCTCGTTAGTTTTTCCACAATCCTCTAAAATAATAGTTATTTATACTTTAGATTTCTTGATTTTTTTGTCCACCCATGACCTGTTTATCACAGACATCTTTCATTTCATATTCCACACGATATGCTTTTATTGTTCAGTATGAAATAAGCTTCTTATCGTAAACAATACGTGCTTATTTAAAATTTTGAGTTCTAAACTCTGGAACAATGGATCCAACCGCAGTTCCGCGAAACGCTGAGAAAATTAAATTATGCGTTGAATTCCCGTTGTTATTGGATTACTTTTAGACATAAAACTGTTGTTTCAATTAATGAAAGTTCTAGAAAATTATACCTGTAAATTATCACAAGTACTTTCACAACAAAATGTATATAGTTATTCTCGCGTATTAATTTATTGATAATTTTATTATAATAAGAGAGGTCATAAACATTAATTGTATTCTCTTTATTACTTTGTATGGAATACAAAAATAATATATTAAAAATGTTTTAACGTAAACTTAAGATAAATATTTGAATGTGTACATTACATGTAAGGAAATCTGAAGCGGAACAAGACACCGGTGACTTGGCCAGATATCAAATAATAACAGAGAGTGAATTTGAAATCTATGGATCTACATACTAATTATATGGGATCCAAGAATATCCAACAGATATACGGGGAGACAAAAACATGATGAGATGAAGAACTAAAGAAACCTCTTTCACAGTCAATACTCAAGAATATCCACAGGGCATGAAAAATCGAACAGAGTCATAGTTGAGAGACTACAAAATAAGTCTAACATTCCACAGTAATATGCACTGTTGCTCAAAGAAGTCCCGGCCACCAAGTCACTCAATTGAGTGCGCTCCTTGTATAATGGCAGTTGGCTTAATATTCTAAATGTCAACATACATGTCGAACTTGAGCCAGGCACAAAGGGGAAAAACACTGGAGGAGCGGGATTCGATCTGATGCTGTGGATTGAACTTCGGCGTAAGTCAATGGTTAGAGCGCTTGGTACGTAGAACCCGGGACCCGAGTTCAATCCCCGGGGCCGGAGCGAATTTTTCTCCTCTAATATAAAATGTTGAAATTAAACAGAACCTCTATAATAGTAATCGAGAATATAATAATAATAATAATAATAATAATAATAATAATAATAATAATAATAATAATAATCATAATCATAATCATCATTATCATCATAATAATAAAGATTCCTTCCACAAGAATATGAAGAATCTAATCTAAATTCATTAAAACCTGACGAGAACGAAATCATTAGACAGATTAAAAGACTCAAAACCAATAAAGCAGCCGGTGAAGATGGAGTCGTAGCAGAACTTCTTAATCGGCAGGATCAAATACCATAAAAGAAATCACCTCAATTATACAAGATATTTAGCAAACAGAACAAATTCCAGAGGATTGGAAGAATGCATTAATTCACATATTACACAAAAAGGGATGGAACGTATGTAAACAACTATAGAGAAATTTCATTACTATCAGTTCCATACAAAATTCTATCTCAATGTCTGCTCGACAGACCACAACGACAACTAGAACCAAAAATTGGAGAATATCAAACAGGTTTCAGAACAGATAGAGCGTTTCCAGAGCAAATCCTGAACCTCAAGCTAATCCTAAGACATCAAAGAAGTTGTAGCAATAATTTAATCTGTGTATTCGTTGACTCCAAAAAAGTCTAAGATTCGTTTGATTGTAAATAATTGTTATAAATATTGTAACAACAAAGTTTAGACCGCAAAACTTTTGCAATCATAAAACAGACACTGACAAAGTGAAAATAGTAGTAAGACAAGAAGATGGACTCTCCCCATTACTTTTCAAAAATGTCCTTGAATAAGTAAAACAAGAGTGGCGTGAACAAAATAAATCCTCAAAATTAATCAATCAATCACATTAAGCATAGGAAAATTAAAGATAGAATGCCTAACATTTGCAAATGACTTAGAAATTTCTCGTGACATTATAACAGCTCAAAAACAGATTGAACTGTTAAAAGAAACCCCGGAGAAAATCGGTCTCCAGATATCCTTCGAAAAAACAGAATACATTACCTGCAACAAACAAGCACCAAAATATATGGAAACCAAATTTGATAAAATTAAACGAGTCCCACAATTCTGTACTTTTTGGTCAAAACAAGATAATTCCAAAAATGATCTTTTTTTTTTAGCTGAAAGCGCAGCCCTATATATAAAAAATTCTCTTTCGTTTGGTATAGCAGTGATATCTCCATTTAATTTTATGTTATTTTCATTCACATTTGTATGTGAACTAGAATTACGGTTTGTATAGGAAAAATGAAAAGAAAAATGCTCTTATGTCAAAACTGTTTTTTTTAGCTATGATGTTTACAGAATTCAAATGCCTTGGTAAAACGATTCAGGAAAATGGAGTTGAAACAAAAGCGAACGAAATTAGATGCAAAAAATGGAGACAACAAATCAAAAATATTTACAACAAAAAGTGCATATCCAAATATACAAAATTAAGACATTACAACACTGTCATTAAACCAGAAATGTCTCTATGGAGCAGAACGTTAATTTTGAATAGAGAAGCAGATACTTAAATAAAACATTGAGAAAAAAAAAAAAAAAAAAGAAAAATTATAAGGAAAATTTTAGATCCTAAAGTCATAGGTATACAGTACAAACTCATAAGTAAACAAGAAATAAAAAAATACACAGACATTCATGGTGACGTTAGAAAACGTAGGTTAAAATTTTACGGACACATCAAAAGAACGAACCCCGACAGACTCACAAAACAAATTAGTGAATTTTATGAAAATAGGAGTAAATCACAAACGTATACTATAAAATGGATTGCCGAAATAAAAAATGGCAACATTGGCAGGAATTACACAAGAAGATATCTTAAACAGAGATATATTCAGAATCAGAGTTCATAAATAGCAACTTAACAAAGAGGAATAAAAAGACGAACTCCGTGGACTGAAGAGAGAAAAGAAGTCCACAGCCAAAGAATGAGAGAATTATGGGCAAAAAGAGGCAAACAAACGACTCTAAGTACTTTTCGTAGTCCTCAATGGGCTTATTCACAACTAATAATAATAATAATAATAATAATAATAATAATAATAATAATAATAATAATAGTAATTATCCACCATCGGAAAAAAACTTTACGAGATCTGTTCATGTTCAGATTACATTATGGCAATAGCAGAGAGTTATTAATATAATACAATAATGAAATTGGAAACAGAAGCACTGGAACAAATCCCACCCGACAGTTACATTATCCGCTAAAAATTCACACAAATTATAACTAAATCGATCCAAATTTACATTTTTTTGAATTTCCAACAGTTGATTGATCAACATACGTCAGTTCAGTTTGGACATACAATCTCAAACAAGAATGGAAAACAAGATGCAACTGAAATATTGGCGCATCATACTGATATCGGCATATTTTATAATAAGTTTTCAATATGTAGATATGATGAGTGATGACAACTCAACCAAGCTAGGGATCCGGCCATTTAATCCATTAATATTTCACACAAGAAAATTCATCCAAGATTATTAATCCAAAGATAATTCGCCCAACATATTCCATTCTTACCCTCACCCTAGGAACATTCACCCAACAATATCTCCATATCCATATCCATGGTAATATATCTATTTTGTATAAAGTTTTAAATTTGCAGTTGCTCATAACTCAAGTCTAATGGGCGACCAGGGAGAAATTATACGAAGTGAAAGGAATGGAATGATTTTGGTCCACACAGGATATCTACATAACTTGCACTCAAAAAATTCTAAGAGAACTAAATTGTATTGGGTTTGTAGAAGAAAATCAAATTGCACGAAACGGGCTATTACTACAACGCCGGATGCTAACGATGTACAGATTTTGAAGGCTGTTGATCACGATCATCCACCATTACTAGAAGAAGTGGAATCCCTAAGGCGTTGTATTAGGCTAAAGAGATCTGCAGAGAATGAGCCTGTTGCAGGCCTAGCGCAAATTATCCAACGTGAGCTGGAGAGTGTACGATCAGAAGTGCTCCCGTTCCTCTGCGTGAGTCACTAAAAAAGAACACGAATAAAATACATTAGAGGAAATTCCCTCAAACCCAAAATCGCTATCAGATCTTTATGCTTTACCGCAAGAATTCCGAATAACAACAAGTGGTGAACAGTTTTTGATGTTTGATAGTATTTATTACTATGACAGTGATGATGAAGACGATTTTGATCGGATAATAATATTTTCTTCGAAATCTCACCTACGAAAGCTGTCCCGTCGAATCAGAGAACCACAAAAAAAGGAAGTACCAGAACCTGAATGTTAGTCTGCAGAACATTGCATTCCAGAATGATGATTACAAAGATGATGGTAATATTATTGGATATTTGCTTGCGTGTGGTCATAATATGGCAATGTAAATATGGTGTTTGATAGAACTACGAAATTAAAAATGTAATACATAAATCTAATATACAAAACAATAAAATTTTACATTTGGGACAATTTTCTTTGGTTGAACTTTCTTTTGGATTAATAATTTTGGGCAAATTATCCAATCCAATGGACTACTGTTCCGAGGATGAAAATACTCCTGGGCAAAAATTCCCTGGATGAATTGGCACCAAACCCCAAGCCATTCAGGAATATAATTTTAGTCAAAATTTTAAAAAGTATAAGCCGCTATAGGCCTACTGTAATATGTAAAAGGAAGAGGTTACTTATATGTTACATAACAGAGAACGGAGCCTTCGTCTTAATTTAAGTAAAACACGATTTTGATTAATGTCATTCAGCAAAACGATTTTGAGTGTAATAACTTGAATGTGTCCAGAAAAGAGATAGGCTAGTTTCATAACCCGGAAACTACCATCGGTAATGAAACCTTAAAAAAAAAAAAAAAGAATCAGTGGGGAAACTGTGATGCGTCATAAATTCATAACTAAACGGATGGATGGTTCCCTCAGGCGAACTTTTAACGCTAGAGTGTCGATTTTCCTTAATCGGACACGTATTTAAAATCCTGGCGACTCCAAATGGGAAGTGTGATTGACAAAGATTATGTTAGAACAGATTTTTCTCGAGTACTTCAGTTTTTTTTGTCAAAATCTCACAATTTCTTTACAATTTACTCCATCACAAAGTAAACAGTAAATTATTGCTCCTTATCATCATCCGAATAGACCAGCGTTTTTCAACCTTTTTCAACACGTGCCACACTAAAGCTATAATTTAAAATCCCACGGCACACCCATATGATCTAAACCAGTGGAGGATTTTTTTTTCATAAAAATAAGTGAAATACGACATTTTTAAAAGTTGGTGCGATATTTTAACTTCACTGATCTGGATACCTGACTGCGCATCAATCATTCTCTTCCCTGGCGCTCTCACACATACACTGTGTTTACGGAAAGTTGACGTGTACTGCGTTCGCAGGACTCATTTTTTTACTACTCTTTTGACTTTCATTTTTCCAATTTTTGGTACGATAACCTTAATTACTTTCATTTTCTCGCGGCACTCCAGTGGATCATTACAACACACTAGTTTTCCGCTGCACACCGGTTGAAAATGGCTGGAATAGACCAAACTTGTGAGATCCCTACAGTGATCGTTGCATGGAACAAGTAGTACTATACTGTATGTATGTTTAGTCAACGGTCCGAAGACTAGGTGGAACCTCATAAGTGACAACAAGACCACTCATGAAGCAACTAAGCCAAGAGATGGTAGAGTAGCCAGTTCCTTTGCATACATCGCTGCCTAGAATAGTACATTATGCAACGAGCCTATAATGATAGTAATTAAGACGCGAGTATGTTCATGAAACGAGCGCAAGCGAGTTTCATAATATTCATACGAGCGTCTTAATTACCATTATAGTCAAGTTTCATACGACTTTTTATGCTAGACCATATTTCTAACTTGAAATTATTCATAAGTATTCATGTTATTCTTATCTGACTGAGGAGCGGAACTGACCTTGTGCAATACCTCGTAAATTGTGAGATGTGCGTAGACGCGAAAGTATTGATTTTTTCCGAGAAACAAATGTCGACATTGACCTTGATATAATCTAGAGTAAAATAAACATTAATCTCGATATAACCTTGAAATTGAATTAGACTTTTAAAAACGAGACGACAAATTGAATTTATTTGAATATTATTTACAATTAACGCTAATTATTATAGTAACAGAACTGACTTTATTTCAAATATAGTAGGTGATTTATTGTGCAATTGGTAAAATGAATTTGCGGGAATGTGCTTTGTGAAAGGCTGGAAGATGACGGTGAATTGATGTTAATTTGTGTGTTGTTTTTTTCGACTGAGTTTAATATTGTATCTGAGATTTCAATTTTATTTTGGATCGGGTCTTCAACATAACCTTCTGCGACAGTATTGGATTTCCAGCCTCCGTGGCATATCCGAGAATAATCTATACTTGCGCTTTCATATTGCTACAATGGTATTTTCTGATTGGTGGAACATCTTAACTTTAATGAATAGGTGTACTTTAATGAGGTCCATTAAAGGGCTGCTACCAGATGTATAATTACTACATTTCGGCATGGTCGAGCATATACACAGTTAACTAATCAGACTTAAGATATATACAAACAATTGTTCTTCCTTTGACACACATCGTCAAGTGAGATGTACTGCCTGATAATAGATATATCAACCAGAACCTCAATCGGACCACTTCCCCCACTCTTTCTCTTCTACTATCACAAAGAACTTGCTAATTTCTTAGATAACAACCCTGTATTATGATAATAGGGGAAAATAAATATAGGCTATTGTAAGTTCACAGGGCTAACGGCTTCGAAGCTGGGTACCTGGTTCTAATGAAGTGCACTGGTAGCAATCTATAACATGGGGGCATGAGATAGTTACTCTGCCTGCCATTAAAATTCACTTCAATTAAATCCCCAAGGTAAAAAAAGGGAGATGATAAAGCAAGTAACAGTAGAAATACCTACAACAGTCGCAGACGCCTGCATCTTTAAATACGTGACAATGAGAGCGATCTGAATTAATAAGCTTTGCTCCATCGCTGACTTTTCACAGAACGCAAGACTCTTACAATTTTATTGAGAGTTATAAAAGCATGTTTTCCCGTGTGTAAGTCATATTCTCACCTAGTCACGGATTCTGACGTCTGTAGTTGCATGACTAAGAGGGAGACTAAATGAGAATACGTTATGGAAAGAGTAGAAGAAAAAACCGCTAACAGTGTTACCGTATCGACTCTATACAAAAGATTCGAATTCTTCTGGGACCACCGGAATTTATGGCCTCGGCTTCTTTGCTGCGAATGTGCTATTGATGCAATTTGGATAGACTTAGTGTTGGATTCGAGGATTGGAATACCTGCAAGATAGTGTCAAAGGACATTGCAATTTGTGTTGCTTGTTCCTCCCCCTATTTTGAACTCACCTTTCAACCTCCCTCGGAGTTACGCTAAACGCATGCTTTCGGTATTTTGACAATATTTAAGCTTAAGCGCAGAATTTAAAATGTGGCTTAAACCTTTCCGGATGAAAATCAACAAATTTGCTGTAATTGCCCAGCGAAGTAACATACATAGTGCATTTTTGTACATATCACGTATTGAACAGTATCAAATTACCATGAACACAGTTATAAATAATATTTTGGGTTCTAGTTGCGTCCCAAATTCTATTGTTTACATGAATTCCTTGCAATTGTATCGATCCTTCTGGTTATTTTGGTCCATAATAATAATAATAATAATAATAATAATAATAATAAATAATAATTATCGTGGGATCAGTTTATTGAATTCAGACCACAAAATCTATGCCAATATAATAAAAAACAAATTATCAACATTTTATGACAATCTCATTGGAGAGGAACAAATGGGATTTCGTAAAGGAAGGTCATGCGCAGTTGGATATTTTAAAATGAAACTATTATTAGAAAAACACAAAGAATTTAATATTGAGACACATATGGCTTTTGTGGATTTCAAGAAGGCCTTTGATAAAGTAGACAGATCAAGGTTATTACAAATTTTAGTAGACGACAATGTTCCACAACAGTTTATCCACAATATTCATAACATATATAACCAAAATAAAATAGCAATTAAACAAGATGGTAAGCTATCATCTTGTACACCCATTAATACTGGTGTAAGACAAGGATGTGGATTATCACCCATTCTCTTTATTATTTACATTATATGAACCGAATAATTAAAGAATGGAAGCAAACTCGCCATGAATATATACAAATTAACAGACACTTTAAATTGGATTCAATTGTCTTTGCAGATGATTTGGTATTATTAGCACTTTCAGAAGACGACCTCCAAAGGTCAATATATAATTTGCAGCAAGTAGCAGCCACATACAATATAGAAATTTCAACAGATAAAACAAAAATTATGGCATTCTGTAAGAAATACCCAATACAAAGTAAAATTTGCCTCGATAATAAAATATTAGAACGATGTAATAGTTTCCCATATTTAGGTTACAATCTTTCCATTTTTGAAGAATTGGTCATATCACAGAAAATTAATAAATACACAAGAGCTATGGGCATTATAAATAATGTGACGAAACCATCCTTGGTTCAGAAACACACCCGCATACGTCTCTACAACACTTTGGCACGACCGATGCTCAGCTATGGCAGCGAAGGATGGACACTGAGGAAAGCAGATAAAAGCAGAATAACGGCTTGTGAAATGCGATTCAAGCGAAGAACAGCGGGCTATACTAAATGGGATCTGAAAATAAATTGTGAAATTTTAAAGGAACTAAAAACTCAACCAGTTTTAGATTACATTGTTCAATATCAATCTAATTGGAAACACCATTTGGAAAGAATGAGTAATAGTAGACTCCCAAAGGCAATTTATGATTATGTACCACATGGCCAAAGATCTGTGGGTCGTCCTGCTAAGAGATGGCGTGAAAATTTTATGTGAGACCGTAACAGGCCTTGTGGCCTAATACTTGTCAAGCATAAGAAGAAGAAGATAATAATAATAATAATAATAATAATAATAATAATAATAATAATAATTAGTGGCAATAAGGATATTAATGTTTACTATTGCCGAAAATAACATTTTCAGAGACGAATGTTCTTTCTAGTATAATCTTTAGATATAAGATAGCGAGGAAGAAAACGTGGGTTGGAACAGTGCGGAGGGGGACATATCTATCTTTCTGTAAGTTATTGCTTCTCTGAATTAATGGTTTGTTCAGACAGATTTTAGACAATTGATCGTCAGTAGAACAAGATGATAATTTTCAGAACTTCATTCGAGAGCAAGAGCGTTGGCTGTTCACGCCGAAAATATTGACCAGACTAAGACAGTAAAATTTGTGGTAAACAGAGACAGTTTAAGGAGAAACTTTTCCTATGATTCCACCGACATTCCACTCTTACTCCAATGTCATTGCTCCAGAAGGATATGCACACTGTAGAATATCCTCCTATACACAGAAGGGATTTCAAATACGACAAACCAATTATGCTGAAAGCAGATTAAGAGAAACAGAAAAATAAAATAAAATTGTGAACAACCAATAAAGCTGAAAGCAGATTAAGAGAAACACACAAAAATAGAATTAAAACGCACGCGGCCTGACAGTTTTGAAGTGATGACACCCAAACATGCAGAATATGTCACTTGTACATGATTAGCCACATGGATGGATGGATTATAGATGTGACAAACCGACGCGCAGTTCGACCACCCATATAGACTCATTGTGCCACTTTACAACTTTATTCAATTTTAGAGTGACAAAAAATTACAGATAATTTTTGTCTGGAGTTCTCGTAACGGAAGTAAAACTGACAGGCGCGGTATGTGCTGACGCACTTAACGCGAGTTCCACAGTTATTCCCTTTAATGTAGATTGAACTTGTTCATAGAGCTATCCCAATAAGGTATTAAAACTGTACAAGGAGGAGTTTTATGGTTCAATGGAGTGTTCTTCAAACCTATACAGTAGAGCGTCTTGTTTAGGCACAGTGAAAACGTAAACAAGTGCAGGTAACGTGTGAGGGTAGGACGAGCCGTACGATAAAGACGAGGGATGCACAAGGTTTTAGTTACAACATTTATGGTGGAGCATTAATTGAAATTATGTTTTCCAAAAACACACAAAACAAAAGAACACAAATTGCATAACGTTATCATACACACATTTTAACTAACAAGCAATTGTAACGTTGAAATAATTCAATATAACAAATACAATTTTGCTACTTATATGATGTTGCTTTCGAGCAGCATTTTTTACGGTCATGAATTCCATACTCTGTAAGACTAACATAATAACACCGTCTTCTGTCACCGAATTAACAAAATTACAGTTTATATGTCTGTACTGTACCTGAATAAATTGAACTTTGAGAAGGGATAATTATGTTTAGGAAATAGTGTTGTCACTTCAGATCAATATACTGTAGTTTTGTTAATTCGGCCACAGAAGACAATGATATTATGTTAGTCATACAGAAAATGAAATTCATTACCGTAAAAATGCTGCTCGAAAGCAACATCATATAAGTAGCAAAATTTGATTTGTTATAGTGAATTATTCCAACGTTACAATTGCTTGTCTGTTAAAATGTGTATATGATAACGTTATGCAATTTGTGTTCTTTTGTTTTGTGTGTTTTTGGGAAATATAATTTCAATTGATGCTCCGACATAAATGTTGTAACTAAAACCTTGTGCATCCCTCGTGTTTATTGCAGGGGCGTATTTTGCGGGCTACCGGGGCTACCGGCGGTAGCCCAAGGAAATTACAAAAGAAAAAGTTTATAATATAACATAATGTAATAATTTGTATTATTAGTTTTACCATAGTAATTAAAATTAAAGTAATTGTTAGATATATTTTGTGTAATAATGGGGTCAGCGGTAGCCCAAACCCTTTAACCAGTATACGCCACTGGTTTATTGTACGACTCGTCCTCCCCCATACGTTACCTGCACTTTGTTTATGTTTTCACTGTGCCTAAACGAGACGCTCTACTATAGTAGTAATAATGTTCTAACGAAATCCTCCTTTAAAGTCTACTGTCCTATGCTGGGTTTGAACCCACAATGCTCAGAATCAGTAGGCCTATTAACCATGGTAACCTCTAAATCATTGACGATGACAAACTCATGACTAACATCGTCTCTTAAGCGAAGTTCGAACACACGACCACGGCTTTCACGAAATTTAACTACTCATTTGCTAATGCATATATCACACCCGGCACTAAATGCAATATGTGTTACGTACAAACAATGACAGTTAATACAGTAGCCTCTTAGTTGTATTTTGTTATTGAACATTCTATCTTAAGTAAAGACATCCTTTAACGTAGAGAATGAAGCATAGGATGACAATCAAATATATTTTTCAAGAAATCTATTTTAAAACCATTATTAAAAAAAACTCTGTGTAAATTTATGCTACAATACTAACCAAATACACACAGAAAATTTGAAATAAATCTAACCACCAGAAGCTGAAATATGGTACACTTTATAGAGAAAAATACAAAATTACGGAAAATGGCTGCCAAAGCTATCAGAACTCCCCAGCTATCTATTTCTCATCATAGATATTTTTTTTAAAAATACAGGGACATCATTTTATTTTTACTTGCATTTTTATTGTACCTGCATTTCTGAATGTACTTCACTCTCACCCCTTCACTAATGTCCTTGCTCCCGTCAGACACACAAACTTACGGCCGCTGTTGCATTCGAAGTCTTCAAGCAGTGAAGTAAACACTGCAGTGTATAGTGTGTTTCATAAATATGATTGCGTTTTCTATAGAAGAAAGAACCTATATTAATAATATCGTACTAAAAAATTATATTCAAGAAACGATAAATTCAATTTCAGAGAATATGCTTCAAAATGCTTTTAATAATATGCGTAAAGGATTGAAGCCTGCATTGTAATGAACGGCAACTATTTTCAGCAACTTGTTTAAAAATTCAGATTAGCTTATTTTGAATTGAGGTGGCTAGAAGCAAAGGAATGCTAGTGACATTTGTAATAACGTGAGTTAAGTGCATCCAGTGTAAGCTAAAGTATCTAAAATTTTAGTGGCAAAGGGATATTTTAATCTCATCATACATTAAAATTTAAATAAAAATTCCACCGATTTTACGAAAGCTTAAATATTTAAACCCCATTTTCTCAAAAGTAACTTAAGTGCACTTATAGCCCTTTACTTATGACCCCCCAATTTAAATGCACTCTCTATATTGTATGTTAACATCAATAATTAATATGCTAAATAAAGTAGACATTACATAACGAACATAGCCGCCTGAAAAGTTGAGTTTTTGAAAAAAAAAATGTTACTACTCTACTGTATTTTGATAAATTCCGTAAAAGTGATAATCAAACTGAAAATCGTAATATCGCATTTCCCTACAACATAAATGGATACACTACTTTTCTCTCCTCCTATACCTAGTAAAATGATTTGTTTACATATTGCACTAGTAACATCAAACTCCTGTAATGGAAGGGGGCAACAGTGTTTCCGAGTATAGCCAGGTTAATGTTAAAAATGTTGGTAAAAATAAAGTGATGTCCCTGTATATTTCTGTAATAATAATGTGCATAAATGATATAACGTTGGAAAGATGATTTTTCAGAGAATATAAATCAATAAAAAACAAAAATTGAAATTTTGAGCATATTACAAGGTCTCGCCAAAGTTATCAGAACACCCCAACTGCATATTCCTCGTCATAGATAAATTTGTTTAAATATATTTCCATAATAATAATATGCATAAATGATATACCGTTGGAAAGAGCATTTTTCAGAGAATATAAATCAATAAAGAACCTAAAATTGAAATTTTGAGTATATTACAAGGTTCCAGTCCCCTTACTCTCGGCCTGAAAATACTGTAAGATACGCTGGCCAGGCGATCGAAGTTCGATGGAGCACCATACTAGTGCAAGCGAACCCCCTCGAGATGTTCAGGCAAGGCATGCTGTAAATACTCCCAATTCTCATTTTCGGTCATGTGTTCCTTGGTGGTAAATTTTCACCATATCACCCTTTACATCCTCCCAAATTTTAAAAAAGAAATTCAGTTACACCTGTATAGGCTATGTACAGGGACATCATTTTTTTACTTCAGTTTTTATTGCACCTGAGTTTTTTAATGTACGAGTACTTCAATCCCACCCTCTCTACTAGTAAACTTCCAAACATTCTCCACACAGAAACAAGCTGCGTATGCAGTTAGAGTCGCCTTGCGGTCATAGTAAACTACTGAGTTAGTGAGTATAGTACGTTCCAGAAATATGTTCGCGTTTTCCAGTGACGAAAGAGCTTTCAATATTAAATCATGTTTTCGCACAGTTACTGTCGTCCGTTTGCCTACGTCGCATACCGGTTTCTCCCACCCGCTTCTGCTCGCCCCTCTGTAAAAGCTAGTACGCAAGGTACGTACTCTTTTATAGAGTAGGCACAGAATTATTTCATCATCAGTTACTAGTACGAAGGACAAAACTGGTAATTGTAATTAGGTACAATAGTCTACTGTATAGTGCGATAATATGCACAAAAGAATTGAAGCCTGTATCGAAATGAACGGCCAACACTTTCAAAAATGTGTTTAAATATCCATATTATTATTATTTTTCAATTTAACTTCATTCTCTATAAGCTAATGTGCTGTAGAAAGTATAATAGACACTGCTTAATGAATACGTCCGAATTGATAGCTCAGTTCGTGAGTGAAAACATTTATAGTTAATACAGTACTGTATTTTAATTAAACAAAAATCTAATGAAAATTATCAAACTCAAAATCGCGATATTTCCTAGTTTACATAAATGGATGAACTACTATTCTTCCCTCCTATACCTAGTAAAGTGATTTGTTTGTTTTTTACGCCAGTATCATCGAACTCCAGTGGTGGAAGGGTGTAGCAAACGGTGTTTCCTGTTCTCAACCGTTAATCCAAAGGTATAGCCAGGTTAATATTAGAAATGTTAGTAAAAATAAAATGATGTCCCTGTATAATGTTAGGTTACGAGGACTTCGGAGGAAGGAACTATTCCATGGCTCCGCAAGAGCTGTAGAACCTTTAGAAACAGGTTGTCTAAATTTGCTTTCACCTTAAATTTGAAAATCCTGCCGTGTGTAGGAGGATATTTTAGTAAGCATTCCCTTCTAGCTATATAGGAATGATACTGTAAAAAGATGATATTGTAATATTGGTGGAATTAGAGGAAAAAGAAAGCCAGCATCTTGAAAAACCCTATCCTCACACTGCACTGTTTTGTTTAACAAAAATTTTACTTGGTGTCGCCAAGAATCGAACGCAGACCTTCGGCGTGAACAGTTGATGTTTTAGCCGTTCGATGAGAAGTTAAAACTGTTTTATAAATAAAAAGTCAAGTTACTAAACTAGAAAATTACTTCTTTATCATAAGGAATAAAAGAGAATAACTTCCAAGAACAATTAATTACAATATAATACTCAACTTAGTAATTTGTCTTCTACAAGTAGATGAGGCATCGAGGAAAGTGACAAGAAATGACACAACATGTGGGTGTTTCCTCGAAATCCGCAGAGTTGTAGTGGGATCCACAGCAATTTATGTTTTCAATACGGAACTCACATCGCGATATCCAGGGGTGGACAATTTACTATTTTCAGAATTATGACACTATAATTTTATGAGTAATCCTATATTGGGGAGAGGTTTTTCGTTCGAAAATTGTTGCCGATAATACTGAATGAACTATATTGTAATTTCAAAATGTGTGTGCAAATCACAGAGTATTGCTTCCAGTAGAAGCCTGAATCTTTCTTTCTTCAAAATCCCTTTTTCTTTACTTTTTATCATTACAGAATTTAATTAATGCTGGATAACTTTTGTATTTGAAATCCCAACAAATGTAACGTTAAATACAAAATAAATAATTTAAGTTATCGCGTGAATTTTTAGTGGGTTATTTTACGACGTTGTATCAACATCTCAGGTTATTTAGCTTCTGAATGAAATGAAGATGATAATCCCGGTGAAATGAGTGCGGGGTCCAGCACTGATAGTTATTCAGCATTATCGCGTGGACAGAACTAGTTTAGTATAACTGTGTAACGTTTACATTTTATCTGAGTTCTTATTTTTCTCCTGTTTTAGTATGTGTGCGCGTATGTGTATGGTAGTTGCGAACTGAAGTCCTCCATTGAGACTACGGTTTAATCATTCTGTACACAACCTCCAGGAAGGAGGTGTGAGATCAGAAGAATCTCTACTGTTTTACTTTCAGCATCGGCGATATCATAAAGATGGCTCAGGCAGTTATATAATGATCACCATATATTACATACCGCTCCCGATTACCAACGGGTCTCGCCAACTGGGCGTCCTTTGGTTAACATAGTGACTCTCCCTCGTGTGCAATTTAGTCTCGCAAGTATGGCGTCCATCGACTAACATGAAAACAGTCTCGCATGTTAGCATGGTTCCCATTTGACGTCCCAAGCTGGTGTCGGTACACAGTCGCGAAAAGTAATTGTTAATATAGCTCGACATCATCTTCCGGTGCCACTGAATTTCTTACACCATACATTTCTTCTTCCCTTCTTGATATCTAGGTTTAAGCATACCTGCAGGTTTCTCTCATTTCACCATTGGTTTCCCAACTTTTCTTCTTCCCACGGGGTTGTATTCCAATATTATCTTCGGGATTCTCTCTGAAGGCATTCTCTTGACATGCTCTTTTCAATTATTTTTGTAAAGCACTGCTTCTTCTACAATTGGTTGCTCTCACAAGCAAAAATTCTCCTGGGGGCAGATAAAGAAGTTAATATTTTTCTTCCACCGAGCTGATAATGTCAAAACCAGTGCTTGTACAAATGTTGACCACTCTAACGCAATTACGAGGGCCGTAAAAATATTAGTTTCTCTGGGGCCGTTTACAGAAAGAAAACATAATTTCAATTAAAGATTTATTGGAAGAGATGTAGCAATTGTTGAGCTATTTTTCAACATATTCCCCACCGGAGTTGAGGCATTTATCATACCGTGGGATCAACTTTTGTATCTCTGTGTAGTAGAAATCTGCCGCCTAGGATCGGAACCAGTGTGTGACTGCCGTCTGCATCTCTGTGTTGATCCCATGGTATGCCAAATGTCTCAATTTCAGTGGAGAATATGTTGAAAAATAGCTGAACAATTGCTGTATCTGTTCCAATAAATGTTTCCAATAAAATTGCGTATAATTTCTGTAAACGGCCCCAGGCGAACTTATTTTTATGACCTTCGTAATTGCGGTCGAGTAGCCAAACTTTGTATAAGCAATTGACATTATTAACATGGCGGAAGAAGAATATTCATTTTTTTATCTGCTCCCATGAGAATATTTGCTTGTCAGTTCTACTCTTATACAGTACGTTCATGTCTTATCATATCATCGTTCGAACAACCTTTTACTTATCTGAGAAATCTCATATCTGATGTTCCTGTTTGTTTCACATGTTTATTCCTTGGTACTCAACTTCCGGATACGTAGGTCAAAGGCGGATACTAGGTAGGTACTGCTATTATCGTCTAAAATGTTATTTCTGTTTCTTTCTTTGTTTCTACTTTCAGAGTTCCTCTTATTATCCCGCATATTCTCTGATAGGTGTTTGTTATGTTTAATATGTCTTGTCTTCTTCGTAACTTACATCGCAACTCAAATATTTGAAATGTTTTAATTATTATCGTTAAAGATTATGTTTTATTTAACGACGCTCGCAACTGCCGAGGTTATATCAGCGTCGCTGGTGTGCCGGAATTTTTCCCGCAGGAGTTCTTTCACATGCCAGTAAATCTACTGACATGAGTCTGTCGCATTTAAGAACACTTAAATGCCATCGATTTGGCCCGGGATCGAACCCGCATATATGCATATATGAGGCGCTCAGCGCATAAATGGCTCAACTCATAAAATTATATTTCCACTTTACCTCTTTGTAACAGTGCACGAAATGCGATACACAAACAAAAATTGTGCTGAAATCTCATGCAGAAACTGGGATTGATGATTAGGCCGATTTACACTTTGAAGAGAACAATATGAGGAGCTCTTTAAAGCGATAAATTCAATATGTAAATTTTGTGCATTGGGCCATTTGTGCGCTGAGCGAATCGTATCATATCATATCATGTCACGTCACGTCATTTCATTTCATTTCATAGTGTACGAACGCCAGGAGCGTCTCTAAATTAAATTCTCTCCGTTCCCGGATCACCTGTTTTAGGATAAAAATATCAACTGAACATGATTGACCAAGGGCATTTTCTTCCAGTAACATGACATTTGGTATTATTCTCAGTCTTTCGTTTTTCATTGTATTTTGTTGTACATTTTACATGTCGTAATCAATAGAATAATACCTTTATAATCAATAGATTTGTTACGCCGACACTTTCCATTCGTCTGGTATTTCGCATTCTTCCCAGCAGATATTGAACAGATGTAAAAGTCTTTGATGCAAGATGGTGCCTCCATGCTTTTATTATATAACATGAAATGGAAAGAGGAGGTAGGAAAGCTAAAATGCAGAGTGGTGTTGTAATAAGATTTATAATGTTGAGGGAAACTGAAGAACATCGAGTGAAAGTTTCATCATTCAGTCTTATCTGTCACATGTATCACTGCAAATCTATGTTTGAGAAATGATAATTCCATTTCCTAATTCTGCGCTAACGGAAAAAATAATGGATATTAATGATAATGAATCGTCTTAATATGGAGTTGACGAAATAAATGCCTATCTTTACATTTTCTGAACCCTAGGCTTTAGTTTTTGTACCTAATTGGTGGTCGTAATTTATCTCTGTCAATCACTGGGCCTATAAGATATTTCTTTACTCTACACTTTCCTTTAAAATAAATGCAAGACTATCACCGAAGTGTCTAAGACAACACAGGTGAAATGTGAATTAAAAGACACACCTCAACATTTCATTGAAGTGAGATAAATTTTCAGTTCTTTTCCAGAAATTGGACTATACTCTTAGAATTCCTTGCCGCAACGTTGAAATTGAACTACATATTAACTTATTCATTAATGTGTTTACTAAAGACCAGACGTTGTTAAGCACGGTGTACTCTAAAATGTTGAACATTTGAAATAATTATGATTTGATTATACTTTTACTGTTATTACGGGTTGCTGGGGAATTTTCCTGTTCCGATTTCCCTAATTTTCTAATCATGGAGCAGATATGTCCGTATCTTTGACACGTTAGATTTCTCTGCATCTAAAACATAGTCAAATACCAAAAAACCTGTACCACTTCAAATTATATTTCCAAAGAAATATCCTCTTGCTGTAATGATTACCGCAAAATGTTAATTCGTAGACTTTACCGCATGTAAATGTGAAAAATTACTTTTGTGCGAGATCGTGCGTATTCGCTTGGTTTCCGTACAAAACCAATCCGCGGAAAGTCTAAAATTCCACATTCAGTATTCCCAACCTAACACACACAACAATTTCCCTCTTCTTACCGCTTAAGTGACATATTGATTGTACTGCTTTAGGCTTTTAACATATTATTTTTAGAGACGTTCAATATAGTAATAATTATAAATTGGAAACTTACCACTGCAATTTCACCTAAATTGCACTGTTAATTATTTTTTTTAAATATTTGCAAAAATTAAGTAAACTCTACAACTCCACTAAAGTTACTGGATTCGTGATGCAAGTAACATTAAGGAAGCCGTGAAAAAATCAACAAGATTCCAGATGCCGATGTTATTACTGCAATATGTTATATAAACAATATTATTAAAATATTAAAATGAAAAATAAATCATTACATAACCTTACCGTTTGTTTTAAGTTCGCATTTATAGACTGGGGAGGAAAAAAAAAGACAGACGTATATCACGGCCTGCTAGAGTATAGTAAACACAGAAAACATTTTAAAACAACAGTGTTGAAGATAGATATTTTTGTTTTGCAAATTTGCCGCCATTGAAAAGAAACCAAGATGGAGATTTCATTGCAACTAATTAGAAATTCCTCTGTCAGGTATGTAATAAACGATCTTCGCACAAAGTAATGTACGATACACGAGCGGTATGTTTTCTTTCAATTCTCGGAAATTAAAAAAGCTTAACTACGTTTCGCTTTTTCAAACTTTTCCTCGAACATGAAAACTTCAACATACCGCTCTTGTAACGCATATTACCTAAAGGTCATGAACACATTTAGGTAGCGTTTTTGGCCACAATTTCCAGGAGAGTCGGATTCGACTCAGAGAATACCCCTTCAATAGGAACTGAAGACTGGAAGTAGGAAACGCTGAAAGTGCCATAATTACTTACTTTTAGATTCTCCATGGAAACCAATGAATGCGAATAACTTGGGAAAGTTTGGAAGTACGAGAAAGCTTTCTTTGTAGCTCAAAAACATATGCTAGACATAGTAACATGGAGAACGCTGAATGTGCCAAGCTGCTTAGCAGTGTTGGAGAGCATATTGTAACTCGTTTCCCGCTCGTGCTCCCACAATACTAATAAATATATTGTATAATGTTTTCCACGTGTTTCCTCAGTGTGTAGTACATTTAGTGCATTGTTATGGTGAGGAAAGGAAGGATTTGGACTCAGAAACTCCGAGTTAACAATTCACGGAAAGCCATATTCAACATACAAAGGAACAGGTGTTGCTCAGAAGCAATCAATGACAAAGTTGGAATCATCGGTATTGCACTGTGTGTGTAGTAGGTATAGTATAATGAAATAAAATACAGTATTATGATAATTTAATTTTATTATGAAAGGATGTTTTAATAGTAACTCTTTATTACTATTATAATCATTATCATAGTCATTATTGTTATTATCACCTGAAGAACAACAGGGTACATACTTAATGAACTGCTAACTCTGTTGCCAGAAGACGTCATGGTACATATGACCAGCCAGGTGATAGAAGATGACAAGCCAGCATGCATTACACTGTACCTGGTGGCTTAAGAGGGCGTTGTTAAAGTCTATAGCAAGACTTTACAGATATTCTGGGTTTTCATCCCGACAGCTACGGACACTACAAGAAAAACATAAGAAAGGAGAAACAACTTTCGAAGATTGTAGAGATCACAATTGACGTTTCTCATACCCAAAAAAAATTCAGAGATGAGGCTATGACTTTGATTAAAGCACATATCGATAGTTTTACTGGAGAAAAATATTACTGTGGCAGAAGGAAGTCAAGTAAGGAATATTTCAACCCTGATATAAATAAGTCGTAAAATTATTTTAAAGAAAAACATGTGAACTCTTCAGTGACTTATAAATGTTTTTCTATCGTTTTCAAGAAATTCAATGGAAATACTTATTTTGTTAATAAACTGAGGACTTATGCTATAAGCTGAATATGAAGATGAAAGTCACTTCAGTAGAAGAACCTATTTGCTATGGTTGAATTTCTTGATGTGAAATACAGAGAATTTTATACATTTTGTGTCAGTGATACTACCCTGTACGAATTTTTAAGTCTGGTGACGCAGATCACATTCAGCGTTTTCTTGGCAGTGCAGCATAGCACATTCAGCGTTTTCTTGACAGCGCAGCATAGCACATTCAGCGTTTTCTTGGCAGTGCAGCATAGCACATTCAGCGTTTTCTTGACAGTGCAGCATAGCACATCCAGCGTTTTCTTGGCAGTGCAGCATAGCACATTCAGCGCTTTCTTGGCAGTGCAGCATAGCACATTCAGCGTTTTTTTGGCAGTCCAGCATAGCATATTCAGCGTTTTTTGGCAGTGCAGCATGGCACATTCAGCGTTTTCTTGACAGTGCAGCATAGCACATCCAGCGTTTTCTTGACAATGCAGCATAGCACATTCAGCGTTTTCTTGGCAGTGCAACATAGCACATTCAGCGTTTTCTTGGCAGTGCAGCATAGCACATTCAGCGTTTTCTTGGCAGTGCAACATAGCACATTCAGCGTTTTCTTGGCAGTGCAGCATAGCACATTCAGCGTTTTCTTGACAGTGCAGCATAGCACATTCAGCGTTTTCTTGACAGTGCAGCATAGCACAGTCAGCGTTTTTTTTGGCAGTGCAGCATAGCACATTCAGCGTTTTCTTGACAGTGCAGCATAGCACATTCAGCGTTTTCTTGACAGCGCAGCATAGCACATCCAGCGTTTTCTTGGCAGTGCAGCATGGCACATTCAGCGTTTTCTTGACAGTGCAGCATAGCACATTCAGCGTTTTTTGGCAGTGCAGCATGGCACATTCAGCGTTTTCTTGACAGTGCAGCATAGCACATTCAGCGTTTTTTGGCAGTGCAGCATGGCACATTCAGCGTTTTCTTGGCAGTGCAGCATAGCACATTCAGCTTTTTCTTGACAGTGCAGCATAGCACATTCAGCGGTTTTTTTGGCAGTGCAGCATAGCACATTCAGCGTTTTCTTGACAGTGCAGCATAGCACATTCAGCGTTTTCTTGACAGTGCAGCATAGCACATTCAGCGTTTTCTTGAAAGTGCAGCATGGCACAATCAGCGTTTTCTTGACAGTGCAGCATAGCACATTCAGCTTTTTTTGGCAGTGCAGCATAGCACATTCAGTGTTTTCTTGACAGTGCAGCATAGCACATTCAGCGTTTTTAGCAGTGCAGCATAGAACATTCAGTGTTTTATTGACAGTGCAGCATAACACATTCAGCATTTTCTTGGAAGTGCAGCAGAGCACATTCAGCGTTTTCTCGACAGTGCAGCATAGCACATACATCTTTACCAAAATACCCATTTTATAGCCTAGGAAAATGTATCCCAAAAGTAATGTGATTTTGAGACATTGTTCAAGTTTGGTCTTAAAAGTGATGTGAAACTATAAGAATTTCCATTTTAATTACGTAAAAATTATCTGTAATATCAATTGATATGTTTTTTCGTGTTTCTCGGCAATTTAATGTTTGCACTTCAGCGTTTCCCACTTCCAGACTTCAATTGCATCATGTTTGTTTTGTGCTAATGGCTCGCACCATATTGCCCACATAACCAGGGAGTTTCGCTAGTTAAGAGATGATGCCTGAACGGGCACAAGAGCTCAATCTTTGGAGGAGACTATGATAACGAAGATAATGAAGACTTACGAACCCTTTTGTATTATTTGTAATTATTGATAAAATTAATATTCAAAGTCTACGCATTTCATCCAGAAACATCCTGTAAAGTTGTATACCCACATCAAATAAATGTAGTTTGTAACTGATCACATCATCGATAATTTGTTCATCCCTGAATTTCACACGCTAAGACGCATAGCTGAGGAGAGGATGTTGAAATTTGTCACATGAATCAATACCACGTACAAAAAAGGTCTGGCATTGATAAATGTGCTGATTTGTTTATCGAGAATGACAAATCAATACAGGCTCAAGTCTTCGCGACAACTTCAGCAACAGTTTCAAACATGATAGCCTTCCTTATTTCTCTAAATAAATAAATGAAATTAGTAACTCCACACGAAAACAAGTATTTTTGTTTGTAAAAAACGTCACATTTGAGGGCAAAAATATTCATGTAAGGAAGAGTAACGGAGAAATTTCCATTTCTGGTTAATCTGGATTGTTTTATTTCGTGCAAGAATGTTAATGATATTCACTTAAAGATGATGAAGTCAATTAAGCTGATCCTATCCAAAAAATGTACGCAGAGATTATTCTATTGGGTTATTCCTGTGCTGGCCTATGGCTTAGAAATTTGACCACTCACTGACAAATATTTACAATAGGTCTAAACATAAGTAGTGCTTAAAATATATAACTCAAGATCCGCTATCCTGACTTAGTTTCCTGTAGTTTTCCTGTTTCTCAAGGCAAATTCCGAGATAGTATCAATGACAAAGGATTCATTCTACTTCCTATCCAATTATAAAGCCTTTAATCATCTTGCATTATATCCGACATCTTCCGCTACAGACCTGGCATCTGTCCGGTAAGTAGCGCACTAAAATGGCCGAAGGTACTGCCTTCGGTCGAAAGACGAGAGGCAGGTATAGCAATCACACGGAATACGAAATATTGGCAGACTGAGTAAATACTGAGAGTCC
This sequence comes from Periplaneta americana, assembly GCF_040183065.1. Lineage (NCBI taxonomy): Eukaryota > Metazoa > Arthropoda > Insecta > Blattodea > Blattidae > Periplaneta > Periplaneta americana. The sequence goes on along the minus strand of NC_091125.1, from coordinate 47,429,267 downwards.
AGTTTTAAATATTGAAATATACTTTTGGAAAACATGAGGCCAATGAATCTAAGCCGCGGGGTTAGTCTATTACGTTAATAATATAATTATGTTAAATGTTTTAATATCAGTAATATGGCGCAGTGTCAGTCGAACGGCTAGAGCGTCGGCTTTTCACGCTGGTAGCCAGGTCTGAATACCGGTGGGCCCAAATGGAATTTGTAGTGGATAAATGCGGTGAATCGTGGTAGATTTTTGCGAGATATTTCCGTTTTCCTTACCGATATTTCACTATTGCTCCACTAATCATCACCATGCAGTGCTATGTAGTTCACCACCCGTGGTGCACCGAGGGCAACGCCTACAGCGGCAAAAAGAACTACAGCTTCGGCTCGTCATTCATAGACAGGGAAGTACGGCTGAAAGAAGTGAAATCAAGTACTCACCATTGGATAAAAAAGTAGCATAATGTTAAGTTCAAGCATTAATCTGTCACTGTAATAATTTAATATTTTCTTTACTCAGAAGTTTGTTTAGTCTAATTGCTGTTCTAACTATTTGCTCGGAATGTGATACACTCTGTTCACATTTAATTATGAGTTGTTCAAATTTTCCACCTCCTGCCGATTACAAGCCTAAGCTCGTCCTCTCATTGAGTTGCGAATACACTCCACAATTCCTGATGTAGTGTGTATTGTCTAACAGGATACCACAATTCGCGTACAGAGGGTTGCTGCATCGTTCACAACAATCGAATACATAAATGACTTCAAGTACCCCACAGAAAGAAATCCAGTGTGTTTAAATAATAAAGTAAGCGTTAAGGCCAAGCAATTATTCTACTTCTTCCCGTTCAGTGCCCACGATAACGTGTATTAAGTTAGATTTGGAATGAATGGGGCCGTCTGTTGCTTATCTTACACTGTAGTATTAATATGTTCCATTTTGTTGATGAACGTTTTCAGCATATTTATGCCATCTTCAGATCTTAAAAGTTGTCTTTATACATGCTTAATATTATGCCATTCATCTAGTGTTTGTGTTTTAACATATTATGAAGTGACATTGTACAATCAACAGCTGAATGTGGACACAGTTATCACAAGTTCGCCTTACAAATAGTGTAATTATGATTTCGTTGTTTGTTAGTTATGTATTACATTTAACCATTGTGGCATAATATTAAGCATGTATAAAGACAACTTTTAAGATCTGAAGATGGCATAAATATGCCGAAAACGTTCATCAACAAAATGTAACATATTAATACTACAATCTCGTAAGATAAGCAATAGACTGCCTCATTCATTCCAAACCTATTGTATTTCTGCTTATCGGTTAAAACTACCAACAAAATGAAAATAATGAAAAAAGTGTATTAAGTTGCCTGAGGGCACAAAGCCTATAATGATCGAGAACTCAGTCATGAAATAAGTACAGCTCTTGGCAGAGTAACTAGTGGTATGTCGTCCAAGAAGACGCAAGAAATGTCTGTAATTCCACTCTGAGAGCCTGTTCGGAAGTACGTGAGGTCCCAACAATGCCGGCCTAGATGTTATGGAGAACCTCTGTTGGTGAGAAGATTAATTTGTGTCTGTGGACACGTGCTGATTATGGAAATTCTGGATTCAATCATTTGTGGAATGTACTAAGATCATACTTGACAATCTGAAAACTCATAATCTACGCATTTCCGGAACCATGTTATAACCTGTTGTTCTCCTCTACATATAAGGAATCCATTCCCGAAGTTTTGCCTAGAATTTCTGTTACACTCTGTATATTTGTTCTATAACTTCGCCCTCATGTCCATAAAATATTATAGTCCGTAAATACGGGTCGAGTCGTTAGGATACCACCCGCCACACATACGATTTGTGTTGCGCACACTAGCAGCTTATGAAACTGCTTAGAAAGGCAGAAAGTTTTGAGTTGACCGAGTAACGCTTCCCGAAACTCAGCTGTATCATCAGCGTCTTGTGCTGAAGAACGATTTTTCGTAATATTCGAAGCGTAAAATGTAATTAACTAATTATTAAAGCATCGGAAGGAAGTTTGCTAAATTGCTAAGACAAGGTAACACGTGATATAAACTCAGAGAAAACTTGGTTAGGAAATGAACTTCAGGGGTTTATCAGTCTTTTGAAACATATATGGCCGGTTTCTCCAAGTATTGTTAGAACATTTAACGAATGTTACACTCTAAACAGTTTGTTAAATATAGTTTTTTCATGTCTTTAACACTAGTTAAGCTTAACAGATTGTTAAGTATTTGTTAACTATAAATGTAGGATTTTAGACAGTTAACTCATTTGACAGATAGTTAAATATGGCAGATAACACCACAACTGTTCAAACAGAAGTTGTGAAAATAATATTTTATGTCTCTCTCTTTAAGGAATGTTTCGTGAATGACTTATAACTAGGGGGCGGATATTGATGAAAAGTCATCTTCTTATTTTTCACTTTAGGACGATGCCTATTAATACAGAAATCCTTTCTATGTTAATATCAACGTAAAAAAGTAATTTCTTATATTGCATTTTTTGACGTTTTTGAACTAATAGGTCATTTTTATAATTTTTTTAGCATTTTTGGTGATTTTTAATACTTTGAAGAAATTTTAGATCATTTGGAATACATTTCACTGTTTTCTTTACCGATAGGTCTGTTAAATCATTATATAACCAAATAAGTCAGTAGTAATTACCTACTGAATAAGTGAATAACAATGAAGTTTGGGTTTTATAGTTTGGAACAGACTCTAAAGTGCATCCCTTATTCCTCTGAAGGCTTCACTTCACACAACGGAAGTAATATAAAATGGTTGACAGCAGCTTAGTTTAAATGAGGACTGTGACCGCTACTGTTCTTCTGACGGTACGAGGGTATCTTTACAATTCATGTTTGGAAGGAAGGAAACTTTCCACATATCCTGGACATGACGTTGTGTCCTCAATATGGTTCGGAAGGGATGTCTACTGTAGTAAACAGTATTTTAACACAAAGATTGCAAGAATGCACGCTGCGCCCACAATTTGTTTTGTCATTCACACTCCCTCACCTGCAAGATCTGGTAACAAAAGCGAAGCCCGGAAGGAGGAGAATTAAGGCACTGACATGGACCACCCCTGATTGAAACACATTTAAACCCTCATTAAAATATATAGTTTTCCCTTAAAACCTTCATTTTGTTGCATGTTCTTTTCCTTCATCTGAGACAAATTCCAGGAAGTCGCCTCCTCTCTCCGAGATTTGCAGGGCAGTCATTGAAACAAGGCGACTACTTTTTAAGAAGTTGTGATGCGAGTACGGTGAATAATATTTAAATGTCATTTTATTTTAATTTTATGTCATTTTTCCATTAGTTTAAGGGCATTTTAATTATCATTTTAAGTAGATTTTTAGGTCATCAACATCTGCCCCCTACTTATAACATAACATTTAAAAGACACTTTGGAAAGCTAATATAGAGAAGATAATCTTCAAAAGTAAACTGATTATCATATTGGCTGCTTATTTTGATACTGAGCTATTATACAGAGTGAATAAAAAGTCTGGAACCATATAAATATCTTCCATATGCTTGATTTTCGATTACTATTACCAGTATTACCAGTATTTGTAAGACCAAATGCTCTACCAGTGACACATTCGATTCTGCCCTCAGCTATCTCAAAAGCTGCCATTTTGGATGCAACTTTGAAATTTTAAATGAAAAGGAGGTCATGCAGGAACGCAAAATCATGTGAAATTTTCTGAATAATAAAAACAACGGTGCAATCCGTTTTGAGCTATTTCTAATCGTTTTCAAGTTATTTAAAGATAACTGTCATAATGACACAAACATTATTTACTGCATCTACAGATACATTTTGTAACATGGTACAGTACTGAGGAAGCTTTGGAAAAGGTATTTTTATGCGATTCTGGTAATTAACTTTTCCTGTTTTACTGTTTAGTTAACCTGTGATAGTTTCAATGCATTGTTGTGATTATTTGAAGCTTTCCTACAATAAATTTCTTGATTTTCGTGATGGCATTATCGAAAGAGAAAAGAATTGATATCATTCTTCATTCTGGTGAGTTAACCCACAGAAATGTTGCAGCAGACTGGACGAACAGTTCCCTGGACATTGGATTGATCGGCGTGGACCAGTAAAATGACCTGCCAGGTCTCCAGATTTAAACTCCTTGATTTTTTCTTTTGGGGTTACATAAAGAGCCTGGTATATGAAAAGAAAATTGAGAGTCTGGAGAGAACATTTTGTAGCATTTCCGGGGTGTCTTTAGCACAGGCTTCAATAATACGGTTCTTTAAATGTTCCACATCCTCAAATACCCATAATATCAAGCAAACCTTATTAACGATCGGAGTACCCTGTAATGTTTCATTATATATACAAGCCTGAATTTACCTAATTGAAGTAAATAAATTAAAGATACGTAGGCCTATGGTGTTTCTGTCAGTTCGCATTAACTTCCTAACTAAACTAAATTAATTTGCTTACATAAATATTTATTTCACCTTTGTTGCACTGTTTCATAATATATTGCATAATTTTCATTATAATTGCATTTACTACATGATTCTCTCAAGGCCTCTGTATCGCATCGTGACGATTATGCCACCAGATGTTAGCTTATTTCCCTGTGCCTCTACGATCACGTAGAGGCACAGGGAAATAAGATTATAATGCTGTTCTCATTTTATACGTTGTGGAACATGAAGTCGCCACAGAACGGTAGGATTCAATATGACCAACATTAATTAAATAAAGTAACTTACTGTTGTATTGAACTAATGACAGCATTTGACATAAAATCACAGTAAATTTCATTTACTGTCTTCCATGAACAGAATCCTTTGTACTCTTTCTCATACCCCATTTTTTTTATTTGTTTGGGATTCATTTTCCCGTTGCATTTTTCTAACACTTCTTTCGAAATCTCACATCCTTCTCTTAAACCTACCGCCATAATTATTCGAAACAATTCCCTCCTGCTCTATGACTGGAACTAGGGCCCTGTAATGAGCGTATTGTCTGCCTACATTTGGTGCATCTCCAACATACAATAATTAACAAATTATATGTATTTTTATATTGTACTAGCCGTACCCGTGCGCTCCGCTGCACCGTTAGAAATAAATATAAAGTAATTACATAATTAAAATAGGACATTTGATCCAGGGAACATTCGTGTTTGATAAAAGGATAAATCGTTTATTATGGTACTTAATTTAAATTATATTAGAACATTAAAATGCGATCATTTTGATCCAGAGACCACTCATTTGGTCATATTATTTTAGGAAATACAGGAAACGAATGCCGATCAAGTTTTCTGTGCATAAGAAGCTATTTTAATCTTACCTGTCCTCGAGTCACTCAGAAGTTACTGTAATAACATTATAGCATTATGTCCATCTAGAGAAACTACATTTTTTCCAATGGTGAATTAATAATTAATTATACAAGTCGGTTAATTTAGCTTCCGATATTACTTCATACAAACACAGAAACGTTCTCTGTAGGCTACCGTATGTTTCATCACTATTATGTTTCATAGCTTTCGATTGTTGTTGTCCAAGGCCCCTTATAGACGAAGTCATTTGTTTTTTATTTCATTACACCGCCTTAGATGGCGTTGTTATTGTAATTTTGAAACTCATTTATCTCATTAAATATCAGTCCTATCAAAATTTTGTATAGAATAAAACTTATCGGAAATTATTTTTAAAGAAACCTTTGTTATGTAACATTTTTCATGAAAATTAATAATAAGGGAGATATTTCGATTTATTTAATTCAAGCCCCCTTATAACCCCCCTTTTAAATAAAATATTTTGAATGCCATATAGCCTAAATTCTAAGTTACAACGAACTTAATTTATATTCCAATTTTCATATAAATCGGTTCAGCCATTATCGCGTGAAAAGGTAACAAACATCCAGACAGACAGACAGACGGACATACAAACAAAAATTTCAAAAAAGCGATTTTCGGTTTCAGGGTGGTTAATTATATATGTTAGGACCAATTATTTTTGGAAAATCGAAAATTACCAGAAAAATTTCGGCTACAGATTTATTATTAGTATAGATGAAACAAAATATTGTACGTAACTCCTTAAGAAAGCGTTTTAACGGTACTCGTCACGATATTCCGGACTCAACTGATAGGTCGTCCGTAAACATCTCACTCGTACCGTAAAGACTCGCGGAGTTATATAAATAACTATTAGACCTACATATTTCGTACCCTATTAGATTGAATACTGAACATGCGGAAGAAATTGTAGACGAGTGGATTCGTGAAGACAAGGTACGATCGAGTCAGCAGAATGAACTATGGACGAGATTAAAGTCCATATCGGAGACCAGATAGCTGATGCACAAATGAGACGACCGAGCAGGACCCAGTCAGGAATCTGCTGATCCAAGTGGAGTAGTCGATCGAGCAGGACAACGCAGCAACGTAAGTTCAAAGACAAAGAGAACAACATGAGTCAGCAGGAAGCAGAAGCCAAGAAGCAAAAACAAGTGAACTTTACGAGAGATGAAGGAAAGGTGCGGTTAGCTTTCAGAGAAGACTTCAGGATTCGGCAAGGATGAGGGGAGAAAAGATTATACTTTCGTCACCACATGACAGTCTTTTATCACTGACGGGTAGAAGTAAGGGCCAAAAAGTTACAACCGAAGAAGTTGGTGCATGAACGGCATAAGTAGGCTACTAAAAACGTCAGAAAGGAAAGTGGCACATAAAAGTAACATATTTTAATATAGTTAGCTTGGTGATGTAATGTTGGTAAATCGTGTTTAGTATGATAAAAGCACAGTCTAGTATATACAGTCACGAAGCTCAGTACGTAGTAAATATGCATCCATAGACAATTGCTAACCACTAGGATCGCTAATATCGCCTCATTACAGATAATGCAAAATAGTACCGGCACAGTGTATTGTTCCTAGCACCCTCACAACTCAAGCTTCGTGACTGTATATACTAGACTGTGATAAAAGTGTGTTTAAGAGAACTTGGATATAGAGGTCAGTTAGGAAGTTAAAGAATTCAAAGAGATGATGAGAAATTTAAAACTGTGTCTAGTTCATTAATATACGTAGATATCAGTACAAGTTTATGGTAAAGAAGTAAATCTTAGAAAACGATGTATAGATAAGTTCTGGAAGATGATATTAGTGAGTGTAGTTACAATTTTAGATAGTTTATTTTGAATGTTGATTGAGGTTAAGGAATGGATGATCAAACTAAAATGAACTTGAAACTCATGTTAAGATTTAGTAAGATTATTAAAATGATGTGTATTAGGAAAAAGAGGATCCCAATGAGTAAACCGTGTGGAGTGTTAAGTTTTAAATGGGAATAGTGTTTTTTTTTATGGGGAAGGAGTTATCAAAATGTTAGTATATTGATTTTAAATAGGATAGACAGTTAAATTTTAAGAGCGATATTTTGAAAGAACAATAGTAATCAACAGACTGCACGAAAAATAGTACTGGGTGTTCATTTCAAAGTGTGTTATGACGTCACTGTTGTTGGGTCACCGATTTGAAGCGAGTTTCAGCTTATATGTCAAAGAAGTTGCCTATTATTTAAGGCGTTCTTCAATCTGAACTTGAGAACGTGTATGGTATAACTTGAACGTCGTAGCAACAGACGGCGGTCTGTACGGTCTGTGTGCTACCATAACTTCTTTCGAACTGTGTTTTGCGCCGGCAAGTAGTACGCAGGGTATTTGTTATCATCGGTTGCTTACGGTAACATTTCACAACACAAATCAAATGCTCCGTGTCCATGTTGACCGTCGAAGTTAATGTCAACAAATACGTAAGTAATCGTCTTAACCCTCTCCCCATATCCCGACAGTACGTATTTCCAAACAGTTCACATCCCTGCCACTACCGGCGTTACCGTACGTATCGGTACGTACTCTTCAGAATGAACGCCGTACTTGCTAGGCAACTTCTCTGCCTCATAGGTTATACACCTCTGCGGAAGTGTAGGAAGATTGAATTCTCTAGGCTCATCGGCTAGCCACATGACGGCATACAGCGAGCCATGACACACTTTGAACTGAACACCCAGTAGAGTGTTGCAATGACTTGAAATGTATAAAATGTAAAAAGCTAAAGGAGGACGAGTAAGGATGTAGAAATACCTTACTTACTTACTTACTTCCTTACTTACTTACTTATTTACTTACGGCTTTTAAGGAACCCGGAGGTTCATTGCTGCCCTCACATAAGCCCGCCTTCGGTCCCTATTCTAAGCAAGATTAATCCAGTCTCTATCATCATAGCCCATCTCCCTCAAATCCATTTTAATATTATCCTCCCATCTACGTTTCGGCCTCCCCGAAGGTCTTTTTCCCTCCGGTTTCCCAACTAACACTCTATATGCATTTCTGGATTCGCCCGTACTTGCTACATGCCTTGCCCATCTCAAACGTCTGGATTAATGTTCCTAATTTTGCCAGGTGAAGAATACAATGCGACAAGTTCTGTGTTGTGTACCTTTCTCCATTCCCCTGTAACTTCATTCTTCTTAACCCCAAATATTTTCCTAAGCACCTTATTCTCAAACACCCTTTACGTCTATTCCGCTCTCAAAGTGAGAGTCCAAGTTTCACAACCATACGTTATTGGCAAATTCATGTGCTGGTATATTTGTTTTAACGAAAGAGGATGGGAGGGTAGAAAAGCATTTCGATTGGTGAAAGATACGTGGAGCATTCTGATCATTGTAGAAGGTAAAACTAAAGTAGCTCGAATGATCGATGGAGATGAGAATTTTGTGGAAATGCTGACAGTTGAACGCACAGAGGGAAGTGCGACTTCTGCCGCCAAAAACCGGAATTATTCCCACGATTAACATTGAGGGAAATGCAGTTTGTTCAATATAAAACAAAGAAACCCACCATAGACAGCTGCAGCACATTTCGGAAATAATGTCCCTCTATTTCTATGCATTATTTGTCCACAACAATTGAATGTTGCTTGGTTACTAATTATGATGTACGTATACATATTTATGACGTAGGAATGTACATTACTACTACAAACAAAATATACACAATACAAAATTATGTTATGTACTCGTCAATGTGCGGTTCTCTTTTAAATTTTATTAAACGCATTGTAGGTATAAACATCTGAATGCTGTCCTGCTTTGTTTTTATTACTATTATTGGAAATGGAATTTAAAGACTTTGAAAATTAAGAGTCCATTAAGTAAACTATTACAGTAAATCTACTTTCAGGGCAGATTTGATCAGCGTAAATTAGTCAAATGCGACATCGTATGAAACGATAGAAGTTCTGAAATTATTTTAAATCTCCGCCCTACGCAAGAACTCTCTTGTGGAGAATTCCTAAACTGTTAACACCTTGACAGGACTGTCGTTGCTACTTGAGCGCTATCTTGAGTCGTATAATTAAACTATTTGGATTACTACACTTCGGTGTGAAATCGACTTGCATAACTATCAGTGTTACCACCCTTCATTCTTTTCTACTAAGCATCGTACTTCCCAAAATTTTACTGACTTTACAATCTGGTACCTTGATTTACGCCATGGTTCTTTTAATTATTTTATTAATTGTAGAAACATAAATATAAAAAGTAACATGTTGCTGAAACTAATCAGAAAGAGGAAAAGGAATTGGCTGGGTCACTGGTTGAGAAGAAACTGCCTACTGAAGGATGCACTGGAAGGAATGGTGAACGGGAGAAGAGTTCGGAGCAGAAGAAGATATCAGATGATAGATGACATTAAGATACATGGATCATATGAGGAGACAAAGAGGAAGGCAGAAAATAGGAAAGACTGGGGAATGATGGGTTTGCAGTGAAAGACCTGTCCTTGGGCAAAACACTATGAATGAATGAATTGCTTTTCTTATAGTTTCGCACGTGTGTGTGTGTATGTGTGTGTGTGTGTGTGTGTGTGTGTGTGTGTGTGTGTGTGTGTGTGTGTGTGTGTGTGTGTGTGTGAGCCGGGGGGTGAAAGCTAATTTTAAATTATAATATTTTTGGTAGTAACAAAAACTATACTCTTTAGCTAGGCGCTCAGTTACTGGAATGGATTCGTTCGGATTTTTATTCTTTGCACTACAGTATTTTAACTTAAATGGAGCATCGTCCACTTGGTCATATTCGCCTCTGCCAGTAAGACCGGAATTCTGTCCAAAGTATTCTAAACAGATTTCCGTACAAGTAATGATAAAAATAGAGAATATCATGACCAGGCTTAGGATCCGAGACAACTTAAGAATGAAGTGAAGTTACAGTGCAACAGAGTATAGATGGAGTGAGGTGGTGCGTTCAGTTTTATTTACCTATACGTTAGAGTACAATCCGCTTCGTGATCAGAGGTATAGTATTCTTCCGCCTCTCCCTGCAAAATGAACTCAGGCCATCGCAGTGCATTTTCAGTTCATAGTGAACAGTTTTTTTTTCGAACTAGTAGTTGCAAGTATGTACATGGTTGTTTATTTTAACGCTAACGCCTTCAACGTCGCCGAAGGACATGAAAACTTGTGAAGTATATATCTTTCTTCATTTTCCACCGTCACTAGATCGTACTATTAACAGTAGAAAATAACGCAGTACATTGACGTCGTTGTTTACATTCACAGTATGTCTGTCTACTATGTTCAAGGAACTCTATAGTCAAGTTGTGCGTACATTGGTTGCTAAAGTGCCCGAGATCCTAAGCTTGGTCATGAATATTGTATTGATTGAAACGCCTCCAATTGCGGTAATATTGAAAGTACAGTGTGATTAGTTTTGCTTTCCCCCGGAGTATTGTGCCTATGGACGAGAGCGCCGCTCGTGCCGGTTAGGCAGTTAGCCGGCTCTCTGTGATTAGCGGGAGGGTAAAACAATAAAACAAACCAACCATACAACAATACAAAAACAAATTTAAGAGGCTCATTACTTACCAAATTATCAAATGAGGTGTTGAAACTGCCCGCTTTCATTCTCCACACATTTTGGCATCTCTATTCATCATTCGCTGTAGTTCATTTTGAGAAATTTGGACAATTTCGTGACGAATATTATCTTTGAGTTCTTGTGTGGTGTGCGGGTACATCTTGTACACGGCATTTTTTAAGTTAGTTTATCTTGGCAATCTTTTTCCCATCGAGAGATCCCTACACTGCTTTTTTGGTTTCCCATCGAGAGAACCCTACACTGCTTGTTTGGATTCTTAGGCTGGACACCCAGTTTCCTGAAATTTATGATACAAATTATGGACTCTTTTACGATCTGGAACGTCTACACCCCGGAATCTTTTTTGAAATCGTCTTCGAACTTCACGAGCTGAGTTAACACTTATGAATAATAAATAAAGACACGCTATGCCGTTATCAACTCACGAAGCATAATGCACTTTATGTATACTGCCGAATTAAGAAACGAACAACGCAACACACATCCGGGAACAGCTGCGCTACGACTGCGACAGTCAGCAAGTTCAGGCTTGCTACTCCTTCCAGTGCACGGCAAACGAATGGGATCTCGTCCATAGAAAATCCCCTCGCCACGGGGGAAAGCATAAGTGATCGCACTGTATAAATGAAATGTATGACGCAAAGCTTATTTTGATAGTCCAACAGCATGAAGAGTTCTAAAATTTATCAAATTGGGATTATAGCAATGTAATATGCAAAAAGAACATATGGGATGAGATTGGAAAAATGATGAATCAGTCAGGTGTGTTCTTCGTAGTTTATTTAAGTTACAGAGCTATTCATTTTATTTCCCGGTTCAATGCAGAACACTACAATGAAATAATGCGCTTTGGCGGTAAATTAAAACACTATTTGATTATCAATTCGGAAATGCGTACAAGTGAGCGATACTAAAACAAAAATCCGAACGCGCTGCACGAATTTTTTCCGGTAAGTGAGCGCCTATCTTTTAACTAACCAACAGCTGAAGTAGACTAGGCCTGTATTCTCTTCCTGTCTTTGATAGTAGCCTATCTTCGACTGGAGGATCAAATTACAATTATTGCAATGAGTACGTATTAATTTTGTATTATACACACTTCTGTACCTCTGATTGAGGTTCTGGCTGATGTGATATATAGGTATATCTATGTATTATCAGGCAGTACATCTCACTTGATAGGTGTTAAAGGAAGAACAATTGTAGTGCAGTAACTGTTGCGAATTCAAACCTGGTGTAGGATGATACATTTTTCGGGGAAGAAAATCTGGAAGCAGCATTTTGTTATAATGAACATAAGCAAACTGCAAAAATCTAAATCATAATATGTTTCACATACCTAATAGTTAAAGCTGCAAAGGAAGGCCAGTAACAGTCCTTGCTTTTAACATGAACTAAAACTGATCTTCGCAGCCATTCTCAGCAGAGGACCTGGCATAAGTCAATAAGCAGAGAAAAACTTCGAAGTCAGAATATAATATAAAATATTAAATGTTTGTGGTTTATTATCCTTGCAGAACACTCATTAAATGGACACAAGCATGAAACTCATTTACCTAGAACATAGACATTTAACGACAAAGAATTCAAAAAGTGAAACCATACTGAAAATGCGCAAGAGAACAGAAAAAAAATTGGACTCTGTTGCAGACTTTGTTACACAACATTAACAAATGTCTGATCTAGTATTTTTCTATAACAGAGGTTGGTACCATATATTTTTGTTGGAGGTTTACTCTAATGACGATCGGAACATTCTGTTCGATGGTTTAAAACTCTGTGGCGGCGTTGCCAGTGGAATTTGATTGTTTGTGTAGATAAGTTAGTAAGGTATTTTATCTGCGAACAGTGTTGAGGGATTATTACTTTAACTTTTCACAAGGTAGTGTTAGTTGAAGAACATCGTAACGTTTCCATGTTCTTAGAGCTTAAATTAAATTTAATGTTAAATAATGCCAATATTTCTAACATAACCTATAATGTACGGTATCTGATTATGCTAAAGAAGTGCAATTTTTTTTACTTAGGATATCATGATTTTGTGTTTCGCTATTTCAGATAATATTGTCTCAGTTAAAATTAATTACAGAAATGAATTTCCTAGATTTTATTTCCTCACAATACATAGTGACACTGACACAGTGAATGCAGAAAACTCACGGAATACATGCTCAAACATGTTCATTTAATTAATTGTATATTATGTCCAATTTAAATTAAGTTAATGTCCTATTTCCTATTATAACTTAGTTTGTAATCTTAAAGTATGTTTTACTGTTTTGGACTATTCAATGTTAAATAATATTTAAGATATTATGTTGGTGTAGGATTGTAACTTTAGTGTACCGGTAATCTGTTGGCCTTTTACGTTAATTATTATTATCAATTTAATTTTACACAATTTATCTTTATCTCCTGAAGAATACGAGAAATTGGCATTTTGTCTTTTTTTTTTTCGTGATGCTAGTGTTTGTCAAACAAGTTGAGTAAAAATTGATTTTCTTTTTCTGGCTGAACTGTTAGGAGTTTCAATATCTTAAACCTATTATGTGTTGCCATAATTTAAATTATTGTTGTAGAATGAAGTTGAAATTTATATGGTATCAGTAACAGTTAAGCAACAGATGATGATTGCAGGTTCAAATCTGTTTTGAATTTTATTTTGAAATAGATTTGTGTGGTAAAGTAACTTTTAGAGTATGTTGTGATTTCGAAGAATTTTGTAGAGCCTAATGTTAATTGAGTTTATTATTGTCTACAAAACCAGCAAATTCACTTACTGCTTGATATTACCTCATGTTTTATGTGTCGTTACCGATATTACAAATTACATCATATGATGTAACACTGACATGAATACACAGAAGTTGGAATTTGTTTTAACTCGAAACATTCACACAGCTTCTTTACCATGTAGTAGAATTTATGAAAAAAAAAATAGTCGGCTAACATAAGCATTTTACCTGTATTAAATAATTTTATGCAATTCTAATTAGCCTATACAACATTAATAAAATAGGCCTACTTAATGTGCATTGTATAGTCTTGCTAGTATTTAAGATTCTGCGTTGTTTCAGTAAGCTAAGATAAAATTTCATGAATAAGTGATTTTGTAAAACTGACTTTGGTCAAATGAGAAAACTATGGATGGAAGTAGTTATAACGAATTCTAAATAGGCCTAATATGATAAAAGCAGGCCTTTACATGAAAAAACCCCGGGGAAAATTGCATAACATTTCACTTAATATTCTTTAGCTTGACTTAGGCCTTCTCTCGAGGTTACCAAGACTTAGTTAGGGCCTATTAAGAAATTTCCACCCTCTACACCCAAAGAGGAAAGTAGACCCTAATAAACGGAATAAAAGATTTTAGAAAAATAGTTGTAAGCATGTGTGCATTTATGTATTTTGTTGAGATTGACTTTTCCATTTATTTTAAAGAAACGTGTTCATAGTAAGAAAATTGACATTTACGAGAATAATCGTAACGATTTTTGGGTAAAAATGCCCTGAGAAAAAGTTTTTATCGTTTCTTTATGCCTTTATGTCTTTCCCATTTAATTGGGGCTAATTAGCTACAAATATGTATCTTAAGTAAAGATTCAAATTATAAAAGAATAAGCTTCAGTTGCATTACTGTAACAGAAAACCATTACTTATGTTTTTTACGCTATGTGCTTAAATGGGTTTTTATTTTCAGATATCTTGGACAGAAGTTTCTCATTCAGTGCTTCAAATAAAGTTTGTAAGTAGTTTATATTTTTGTATAACTCACTGGGCAGTAGTGTAGGCCTACTGGGTGCGTACAAAGTTACACCCGATTTCTGTTCATGCAAGCATACCCCAACTACAAGAATTAGTATTATTAATATTATTGTTATTATTTTGTGAATCTGTTTTGAGTGTGAGTAGAATTATTGTCATGGTTATTGTTATCGTTTGTTTCAGATAACTATAGTGTTGAAACAAACTAATAATAGGCATATTCCTTGCATTAAAAATCAGGCGTAATTTTGTACATATTTGGTACAGTCTCTAACACTTTGTTCCTTAAATATTTTTATTAACTTTTTAACAGAAAAATTTAATTTCAAGTACCTAGTCTCTGTTAATACTTTTTTATAAAGTGGCGACTATTCTTGCTTTGTGCTATGCATCATGACCTCGTTTAGTTCGTGCAAGTAGCCAACTAGGTATGCGAAGTTTCGTTGAGCAAGTTATGCAAATACCAAGAAAATATCATAAACAGATCTTGGTTTTCAAATATTTCGCCTTGAGACAACAGAAAAACATTTATTTTTGACCAGTAAAAGAAAATAGTAAATAATATTATTATTTTGTCAAATAAGTGCTTAAAAATAAATGTTCGAAATCTTGTATTATGGTAAATGACTTTAGAAATAATGCTATCAGTATACGATACTGTTCAGCAATAGCTCACTGAGCCACCTAATGAATTATGACGAAAGGATAAATGAGTGTAATAAAAACTTACAAAGTACATGTAAGGTTTACTGACCATTTATTGGCCAGGAGCCTTTTGACCAATGTAATGGAAACCGTTTTCAACGTGAAATAATTAATGCAAACTGGTACTGCTTTTCAGCCTTAAGTTCAAACTACTTCCATAGCGTTTAATCTTACCTTCAATTACAAAAAATATTCTAAATGATGTCATAGACATCATTTAGATAAATTGAACAGTACCGTAAAACTGGGTGAATAGGGACGAATTTTTTTTTAATTAACTTATTTATTTCTTTGTGTCAGAGTAAATATAATAATATGAGTGTCTATTTGTTCACTCCTTATGAATAATACATATAGGCCTGTTATCTTATTATATTTAATCTTTGACCCAAAGAAATATAAAATAGTGAAATTCGTCCCTATTCACCCCATTTTACCGTAGGCCAATTCTTCTTGTGTAATGTTTTAATGTTTCAAAGTATATTATGAATCATGTAATGGGCTCTCGTGTAACTGATGAGGTATTTTCGAACTCCAATAACGATTGTTTTAGGAATTTTTATTATCTTGATAAATGTAGCTAATGCCAGTAAAAGTATATTGGGTCTGGGTTCACAATCCCATTATGTACAGGCTACGAAAACCAATTGCAGAACTAGATCCTAGCATTGGTAAGTCTTTGAATCCACGTGAAACTTCACAGTGTGCTTTTATACTTGTGAGAGATTTCTTATACATCTTTCTAATGATCTAATTTAATTTCTTTTCTTTTCTGTTAAAATACTCTTTCCCTTGTTTGCTTTCTGTCCGATACCGAACAAATAGTGCAAAATTTCTTGTGAAGTCTCATTGTCATTGACTTGCCTAGGACATTTATGTTATCATAGGAATTTTTTTCACAAAGTCAATTATAAATGTAAGTACAGTGCTCCAACCAGGAGAATGCATATGACAACGGAGAGGTGTGCAGGGAGATCTATTGCTCACAAGTAGATTCTAGGTTTGTGATTGGCTGGTGATAAGACGAGACTATCAGCTAGCCTATTTCAGACTTTGAAACATTGTCCTCGTATTGTTCAATAGAACATTGCATTGCGATTAAGTATCCGATTGTTGCTTTCTTAGCAAGTAGTAGCATAATATGGTGTCACGCATCGCCCCAATTGTTATTCAGATGCTTTCTCCTGGTTAGAACACTGTACTTATAACATTATTCTTACTTAGAGATAATATTCACTCATAACACAAGCCGTTCCACACTTAGTTCATGTTTTAAGGTCTTCCTCGACTTCAGATCCACTAGACTGTGATAAGGACAGCCAATTGTCTTAGTATTGGTATTGGGTATTATGCAGTAAGTGCTGAGTCAGTCCAATAGCCTGAATAGCAGAAATTGTGAATGGTCTTCCCTATATGGAGTTTCAGGAGAATGGGGAAGACCTGTACATGCCTGTGATATTGTTATAACTCTTTTTTATGCTTAGTTCTATATTGTTCACAAGTAAGAGAGAAGGTTGTGGAGCTGAAAAAATGTATTTCATGGTTTGGTGTATGTGTATTTTCAATATACATTAACTTAAGTTAAAAATTGAGTGTTCTGCCACATGTGCATGTGTTTGTGTGCCCTGTTTATTAAATGATTTTGCTCATGCACACTATTTTGATTTAATATTCGAATCATATATTCAAAGAGAATCTTTGTGCTTTTTTATCTTTTCATAGGCTATCTGGAGAACAGATTTCCTCAACTTTCTATAAAAATCTTGATATAAGACATCTAGAGCATGGTACTGACGACATTACCTCTTAGTTCAAAGGTCCAAAAATCAAAAACACTGTATCTGTCTGTTTTTTGTATGTCTCTGTGATGTGTGTATGGATATTCTACCTTTTTATTCATATGTATAGTGAAATGAGAATAGAAAATGAGGTATGTAGTAATTGACATAGTTTTGCATAAAACTAGGCCTACTATTTCTTAGGTACTGAGTCCTATGTAAAGTATGTAAACTTGGTTGGATCAGAATTAGACTTTTGGGCAGGCCTATTCCACCGTGTCTTGGAACTTTACATTACCAACGTTTTAGAACTACTTACAGGTTCCATCATCAGAGCAAATAGGAAAGGGTCGCCTCCATTGTTGGCTCATTACACGAGGCTAATCCGGACGACTGAACAATGGTTTTAATTGACTATTTGTATAGAAAACTAATTGCTGAAGTCAAATGCGACACTTGAAAAAAACGTGAACATGTATTACAATGAAAGTGCATGTGAAACAGAATTATAATTGATTCTGGATTAATACAAGTAATTTTTAATCAGGTTTTAGATTTGGAGTTCATTGATTTCTTTTTTGCTAACTAGGATTTCCACTTTTCTGTTTAAGTAGTATTTGGTGGTACTTTCAATTCTCTTTTAATTTGCTTACAAGGCCAATTCATGGAAATAAGAATAAGAATTTGAATGTTTTTATTCTTGCTTTGTATTTTAGTGAGCTTGGGCTGCCACTGTAAAATAATTTCTGAATCTTTATTAGGCCTATATTCACTTTCAGAGTTTACATTTTCATTTGACAAACATTTCAGTAACATTTGTTTGTTCTGTTTTTTTTTTTTTTTTCAAAGTTTCATTTTGCAGTGTGTTTATTGTGTGCTACACTATTAATTTTATCTTATTCTGTAGTCAAATGTGTGGAAATTTCTAACCTGTTTTATGCAGTTTGTTGAGTTTCCTTTTTCTTTTCTTTGTTAGCCTTTTTCTACGTCTGCTGTCAGAGATTTTCATGTCAGGTTTAAGAATTTATTTTAAATATCCAATTTTGCACTGCCTCAATTTTTTTTTAAAGTTTTATGAATATACTTTCTAAGGAACTGAGGTATGCAGGAAGCAGATACAAATTTGTTAATTTATGCTGACGCATGCAACACAATAAAGCACCAGATCTCATGTCTTATCTGATTTAAAATGAATATCATAGCCACAAAATCTGGATTTTTTAATAGGTACCCTTTAAGTTGTCTTCAAGGTATGATATATGAAAAAAGACTTACAAGCAAACATTCTGATGGGGGCAGATAAAAAAGTTATTATTTTTTTCTTTCACCATGTTAAGAAGTGCTTATACAAATTTTTTTATCTGCCCCCATCAGAATGTTTGCTTGTTAGGCTATAATTACCAAAATGATGAAAACAGCGATCCAATATAGTTTTCTTTTTTGTTGTCTTTTTTTTTTTAGTGTGTTATTGCAATATAAATTGGTGTAAAACATATTTCCAAATTTTTGGTTACCATAAAATAAAATTCTTCAAATAATGAGAATTCATTGGAATTTCAATTTAAAATGTTGTAGTAGTGATCTTTTAACTGTCATGGAACAAGCAAGAATTTTTTTTAAATTATAAATTATATGCTCTTCTTTACCTCTGATTTAGGTTCTGATTGATAAATTATATCTATTATCAGTAGTACATCTCACTTGATGATATGTGTCAGAAGAAGAACAATTGTTTGAATATATCGGAAGTCTGATTAGTGTAATATGTGCACTTCCCGCCTGGGATCTGCAATCATGAATGATGTCACACGGTGGGTAGAAACAGTACTGTAATATATGCTCGTGCATGCACATTCTCTGTTTTACAGACAAAGCTAACGGCCGCTATACTTTCAGATTCCAGGCGACTAGTGTAGCTAATCGGTGATGTATGCAATGGAGGGGGAAAAGAACTGGCCACCTTTATCTCTTGGCCTGAGGTTCAGTCCTGTCTTCGGACAGTTGACCAAACAATGCCTCTTTTTAAATCGTTTTCCAAATGTTGAATCGTGACATTCTGATGTCATGTTCCCTAAATGTAATCATGTTACTCATATATATATATATATATATATATATATATATATAAGTGAAATCCTTAAAATTCTGTAGAAAGTAGTCTTCTCTTCTTCTTTTTTCTACTGAAATATCATAATGCATAAGTTACATTAGAAAGTTAGATTTTTGTATGGCCATGCACATCAACTTCTGGTTTTTGAAAGCTTTGAAACCTTGTGGATAGAGAAGAATGGAGAGGAAGAATTGGGGAGGCCATGACTCGAAAACGAGCTGAAGAGCCATATATAGATTAAAACATTGTGACTCTGAAAATAGGTAGTGTAAATATTCAAATTTAAGATTAATAGTTAGGTTTGATGACCGATTATATATAGGCCTACTTAGTGGATGTAGAAAACCTAAGGGAAGAAAAAAAATTTGAAATTGGTTCACTTGTTATGAGATGCAATACACTGTTTTGTTACATTTTAGTGAACTGCAGAATTATAACACTATAACCAAAGAACTGATCTGTAACTTTGTATATAATTGTCAGTACTTGATAGCCAGATTGTATAAACTAAGGATTAAGTAAACACTTCTCATCTCAATGTAAATTTCACTTGTGAGGAATAAACTATAATCTGAATTACGTTGGTTATGTTGGTAGTAATAGACTGTGTTCCAAACATCCAAAGACTATTTACGCATTGTCGAAAGTAAGTGATCTCACACATTCCACACTGTCCTATTATAGTATGTTATGTCTTTCTCAGTTTGGTGGTTGGGTAACTCAGTTGGTAGAGCAATTGGTTGGTGAATGGATGGTCCCTTATATTCAGGTGACGGAATTTTTCTTGTTACCAGTGTCAAAACTTACAGAACTGTCCTGAGTTCCACTTAACCTTCTGTCAAATTGAGTACCAGGTCTTTCCTGGAGATAAAAGGCAGAGGATGGTGCTCACCACACCACCTCATTTTACTGCCAATGTGAAGAAATGAGGCTCTATATCCATGCTTCCCATGCATCTTAATGGTATGTGAAGGGGATATCTATTTTTTTTCTACATTTCACGAAGTTAAAATCAATTTAAAAACCAAGTAGACAGGTAAACTAAGGTGATTATTCCAATTCTCATGGAGAAAATATTGACGACATGGACACCTGGTAGATAATCTGACCTGATTTCCAAAATAAAAGAATGAGACACCCATTGCAAGCTGGCATTATTCGACATTTTATAGGCATTCACTATACGATCTCGTTACATGCCACTTGGCAGTTTATTATAGTAATCAACAGTCAACTGTACATATATTTTTAACATATTCCAGGCTCAGGACAATCATCTGCACCACACACAAGTTCCATACTTTTGTGATGACTGGATTTCTTCTGAACGCTGTGGTCTTCCCTTCAGAAAACTCTAGAAGAAAATATTCTTAAAATGGCATTTTAAATCAATATTATCTTTACAGTTTTAACAGGAAGCTGATTTCTCTCATATGTCCAAAGAAAGTTCATCAATGAAAACCTCCTTTCTGAAAATGCTTTGGTATCAGGGATTGCTAATACAAAACTCACAGTCTGAATAATGTTCTTAAAACTATTGTCTTCATTTTTCATCACTTTCAATGTTTCACTCGTTGGCCTGGGTAGCGTAGTTGGTATAGCGCTGGCCTTCTGTGGTCGAGGTTGCGGGTTCGATCCTGGCCCAAGTTGATGGCATTTAAGTGTGTTTAAATGCGACAGGCTAATGTCAATAGATTTACTGGCATGTAAAAGAACTACTGTGGAACAAAATTCTGGCACACCGGCAACACTGATATAACCTCTGCAGTTGTTAGCGTCGTTAAATAAACCATAATTTAATTTAATGTTTCACTCAACCTCTCAATAGTTTTTACAATACTGGAAGTAATTTTAGAACATATTGCTGGATTCTCGAAAACATAGAACAAACATTTATTGAAAAGAAAATTAGAAAAGGGACGAAATTAAAAAAAAAAAACAACAGTACATTCAGCATCCTGTTCACATTTTTCTTGGGACACCGGGCAAGAGGCTGGAAAAAGGGACAATCCCGTTAAAAATGGGATGTCTAGTCACCCTAGAATAACAGTATCCAAGAAGGTAAACCACAGTCTAGTATATATAGTCACAAAGCTTGTGTTGTGAGGGTGCTAGGAGCAGTAGACTGTGCTGGTACTATTTCGCATTGTCTGTAATGAGGTGATATTAGCGATCCTAGTTGTTAGCAACTATCTATGGATGCATATTTACTACATATTGAGCTTCGTGACAGTGTATACTAGACTATGGTAACACATTCTTTATTTAGACAGAATTTTGACTAATTAGATATTTTAAGGGACCATTAGTGTGTATAATTTTGAGATAAATAATGCCAATCCCTGTTTATTAGTGACACTATCTGCCACACGGCAAGGATCCAATAATTGCAAGTGGTGTCTGATGCATAGTAGACAGTAGACTGTCACATAAAACATGGTAGATTTGATGGAATAAGAATTAAAATCAGAAGTAGGCTTTTGGGCATTCCACAGTTTCCTGGAACTTAACATTTCCAACATCTTGGAATTACATACAGGTTCCATCTTTGGACAGATAGGTATGACCGAATGAGCCCCTACTCTGTTGGGCTAGTTACATCTCACTATTTTATCTGGGCTTACCCGTTTTTGTGCTGAAGATGAACCTGTATGTAGTTTCGAAACTTTGGAGATGTTAAGTTCCAGAACATGGTGGAATACCGAGAAGTCTATTTCTGATCAGTGATCACATTCACTGTGAAACCCTAAAAACACAGGAATTGAGATGCTACAAAATTAGTACCGGTACAAAGACTTTAATTTAAGCTTGTATCATTGTCATATTAGCATTCTGTTTGCTCGGGATTTTGTTTGGAGTTTATAGGCCTATTATATAATACAAATTAATTTTAACTCAGTCAATATTATCTGAAATAGTGAAACACAGAATCATGATATCCTAAGTAAATGAGTTTCATGCTTGTGTCCATTTAATGAGTGTTCTGCAAGGAATGACTTGGGATAATAAACTAAAAACATTTAATATTTTATACAGTGCGTTCGTAGCTCGGCCGGACCTGACTGGCGCGGCAGCAGGCACACTAATCTTCATCCAGTCCAAGGCCATGGAATGGTCCAGCCGAGCTACGAATGCACTGTATTATATTCTGACTTCGAAGTGTTTCTCTGTTTCTTGACTTTATGCCAGGTCCTCTGGTGAGAACGGCTGCGAAAATCACTGACAGTTCATGTTAAAAGGAAGGAAAAATAGTAACATTTGTATAATTATGAAAATACTGTAATTTAATTAAGATGAGTGCATAACTTCATCCTCCTCTTTTTATCTGTTTTCTCTTCATGCTCTTCATCATTCATCTCGTTCTACTTCAGCAGTGCAAGTCTTTGGACTGTTACTGGCCTTCCTTTAAGCTTTAACTATTAGTTATGTAAAACATACTATGATTTGGATTTTTGCAGTCTGCTTATATTCAGTATAACAAAATGCTGCTTCCATGATTTTGTAGTACAGTAACTCTTGCGAATTCAAACCTGGTGTAGGATGATAGATTTTCGGGCAAGAAAATCTGGAGTAGGTACAACTTCTGCTGGAAGGGGAGTAAAAGATCTAACATATTACTCGAATGTGTTAGCAAAATTACAATTGAGGATTTTCAATTGCCCATGTACTGTTCTGACTTTAGATGTCGCTCGCATCTAACCAATGCAAGTAATATCTGACAGTAAATGTAGGAACGTGGTACCGGTATTAATTGATTATTAATGTTGCATATTATGCTGTGATTTTATGGTACAGTGTGTAACCACAGATTTTATGTAGTTGACTTGGCCAGAAACACGTATCAAGAAGTAAGTCAGGCCAGCTAGAGTATTTTAACAAAAGGTAAAGGTAAAGGTAAAGATATCCCCTTCACATGCCATGAAGGCACTTGGGGGGGGGGGGCATGGAGGTAGAGCCCCATGCTTTCCATGACCTCGGCACTAGAATAAGGTGGTGTGGTCGGCACCACGCTCTGACCACCTTTTACCCCTGGGAAAGGCCCGGTACTCAATTTTATAGGAGGCTGAGTGAACCTCGGGGCTGTTCTGAAAGTTTGGCAACGAGAAAAATCCCGTCACCACTCGGGATCGAACCCCGGACCTTCCAGTCCATAGCCAGCTGCATATTTTAACAAAACAGAAAGAAATATATAGACAAAGAAGTGTCTTCGCTGAATGACATAAAAGACTCTCTTGGTTAGTGAGTGGTAACACAATACAAAGCCACAATTATTTTGCATTCTTTGTTATGTTGAAGGAAATGTTCTTATTTGAAATTAGAAATCGATGGATTTGGGTTGTAGTGTTAATAATGATACTTACTATGGTTTTTGATGGTGTTTAGACATACTGCATAGCAACTGACAGTAGCTATAGAAGTGCTTATTTGGTGAGTCACGGATCATTCTTATGTACTGCAGCCTAAACAAGCTTTTTTGTGCACCCAGAATGGAATGAGTTGCGTGCTGACTGTGCTGGTCCCACTGTCTACCTCACTACAAATTTCTCTCGAGTCTTCATATCCTTATATCATATCTCTGGTAGTAGTCTGCTATTCCTTATAGATCTATAATATGAGTTGTGATTTCTCTGTCAAGGATTGAGGCCCAGTGGGGTGTTCGGTGTCTCTGTATACAAATTCATAAGTCGTCTAGAACTCGCCTCCATGCTATCTCCAATCTTTACATGAACTGCGAGGAACATTCATTGTGGCAGGTGGTAGATTCTGTGTCACACAGTACAGGAGACGCCCTATTTTTGAAACAGAGGTGATAATGAAAGGGGAATTGTGGAAAGTGTTGGTGGAATAACAGGGAAAAACTGGTGAACTCTGAGAAAAACCTCCACTATCCACCACAAGTACAACTCTGCCATCACTAAGATTTGGACTCGTATTGGCATCACTGCCAACTGAGCTACCAAGACAGTGCAACTAAGAGTAACTTGAGTCATTTGATTATAAATGGAAACACTTATAATCAAACACATTTGAATAAGTTAGAAATTTGATTTGGATCAAAGTCTTTGTTTCAAGTTGCAGCAGGCTCTTTGTGTTCATTGTTAACTGCAAGTTAAGATTGTGCATGTTCATTGTCTTTTTTTTTTTTTTTTTTTTAATAAGCTAGGCCTATTTTAAAAGTATGAGACTGCTAATTACGTTTTTAAATTCTGTTCTTTTCTCAGTAACTTTTACAATATTCTTTGTCTCTAGTAACATGTCTACTTCAAAAATTATTGTAGTATATGGTAAATATATGAAGTAGATTGAGGTAGGATGTCGTCTCATTCATTTAGGAAGAACATATTTCCTTTAACTTGAAGTCAGTGCTGTAGTTGGAAAAAAATTTTAAGTGGAATTCACCATATAGTCTAATTCAGAAAACCCAGATTGCCTCGTGTGTAACTTCTTGCACTGGCTGTTGTTTCCTACATGTTGTTTCATCTGCCATCTCTCAATCACGATTGTACATAAGAGTGTGGATTGAATACTTGAAGTAGAGGGCCAACACTGCTTATGAATATCAATCCACTTGCCCGGGAGACTAGAACATTTCTCTTCTTCAATATTATTTCATTCATTGTGCTGAGTGATCTTTTGCACTCTGATGTTGAAATTGGGAGAGTGTCGATTTTTTCTTTTGAAATTTACAGTTCATGTGTTTCATTTTCACTCAATAAACTCACGGAAAACAGTCAATAAGGAGTTGCTTTTTAGGCTGACCAGATTTTTTGTGGTCCAGCAGGGGACATCAGCAATTTCAAGAAAAACCACAAACGCTTATCTAGTCACTCTCCGTTGAAATGTTGTACAAAATACATGTAACAGTAGATACAATAATAGAACTTCACGCACTAAAGTTGTAGAGTATCTTAACTTTTTTAATTAAATGCATAAACACACGTATAGCCATTAAGAATTCAGTTTCAGTATTGATGCATGCATGGAAGTCTTTCACATAATATTGTACACACTGAACTTTAACACACATTTTACAAGTACTTGTCTGAAGAATATATCTTTTTAAGGATCTATTCATTCTCTTACAGCTTTACACTGAGTTCTTCACATGAGAAATGAAAGTTTTTTTTCACTTGTAACAAAGCTTTAACTGTTTCAATTTTTATTCTTGACTTTTCATCAGTCCAGATTGAGTTCATTTTGTAGAAAAAAAGGCTTTCAAATGATGAATTACTGACTGAAAGACACATGATTAATGACACTATTTTGAGAAGATTTTCAAATGGAATGGATTTTTTTTTTAAATGTTGAAAAACGTCAGACCATTTTTCACCTGTTGGTTTGTCACAAACTCCTAATTTTTTTAACTACTTAAAAATGGACACTGCGGCAGTTCCAACACTTAAGCGCAACGTGAATAAAGACAAAGATGCTATGTTCTTCTCAAAGTGTGCAGAATATCTCATACTATGCTCACTGGATCTTCTTTCTCATACTGAGAACCGTTCAGAAATGTGCATGAATCACAGCAGTTTCATCACGATACTTAAATATTTACATGTAAAATGTTATTGAAACAAAATCAAAACTTCTGGGACGAAATTAATTTCTGGGGACAAAAATGGGGACATTTGCTCCCTGAGGACAGCAACTCAGAGCCAGGGACTGTCCCCGGAAATTGGAGACGTCTGGTCAGCCTACTTTTCTAGCAAACGAAAAATACCACAGAGTCTACTCACACTTTTATCAACATCAGTGATATCAGTCTCAAGAGGTCTGTTTTTGTGTTAACCAAATTCAGGTCATTTACAAATAAATTCATTTCTTCATCACTAAGTGAGAAAAACATTTCAATTGGTGACACTGGAAATTGACTACCTTGGTGACAATACTTGAGACCAACTTTACCTTCATACAACAGAGTGTCTGCCTGCATAGCTCTGGACTGCATAAAGATAAAAGTGATGAACTGCTCACATCACACTCCATATTTTTCTAACACAATGTGTTTCTGTTCAACAGAAACCTACTGTAAATTGAGATTTACTCGTAAACTGAACCTAATAAAAAAATCGTTTTACTCATAAGTATTTAGCTAGAATCAAAAGATTATTTATACTAGAATGGCGAGGTCATGTTAATATTTATACCAGAATGGTGAGGTTATGTTAATTTTTAACCAGAATGGTAAAGTCAGACTAAAATGTTAACTGTGTTCTGGTTTGTTCCTGCCCAACTACAGCACTGCATCAATTATACCTATGTGTTGTAGAACATGATCTGAATGAATAATGGCTGCCTTTATAGATGGATTTTTGTTTACATCTTTACTTTTATTAGAGTTTTCATTTTCGTAGTTTGCTATCAGTCCTATCTCTGTACTGAACTTGCATTTGTACGTTCATTCTCCATGCTCAGTCTGTTCCAACTCAGTGCTATAATACATTGTCTTGACTGAAAAAAAAAAGCTTCAGCTTACATGAAGAAACGAAATCTTTCGTCTCTTGCATGTTATATTTATATACTAGAATGTTGGTTAGATGACAATGAAGAGAATTTAGGGACAAAAGTTCAGAGGATTATTTATTTCTCATTTTCAAAAATATTGATTAAAAATCCGTAAGAATATCTAATAAATAGCTTCAGACAAAAGTTAATGCAAGGTAAATACTACACATTTATTACTTTCTTTTTATAGGTTATAATAATATTAATAGTAATAAAATAAAAATAATAATAATAATAGTAATAATAATAATTCAATTATAATAAAATTATTACTGACTATAACACACAAAACTGGGTACAGGTACACAATAGCATTTAAATAATTTAACTGTTTATAAGTGATATAATAATTACACCTCATGTACTTTTTTCTCTTCACTGTATATATTTTCTTATATTCATTGCATCTTGATATCATACATATTTTTAATTTTAAAATACTATGTTTCAGTACTTCTAGTTGTGTCAAATACATAAATGAATCACTTGACATGATTGAATAGATCAGGTGACAGAAAAGAAATTAACTGTTATTGTCTTGATATAAACACCATCCTTGCTTCAAAGTTTCGGGAAGTCCAAATTTGTGGCCGGGCTCAGTGTGGCCTTTCAGAAATAATTTTAAATGTTTTGTTACAGGAATTTTTCTTTACCAATTTAGTCACTGCTCAGGCTGTTATTTTAAAAAATGTTAGTCATAATGACAACTTAGGAAAGTCTCTGCTAGAAATTAATTATTGTGACATAAATGATAGCAAGGAACAAATTAAGATAGACGTGTCAAGTATAAATCTCATTTTTAACATTTTATCACTTTATCTAGGAGATGGACTTACTAAGATTAATTATAAAAATAAAACAGATTTTTGCTTCATTCTGTGGCCATAGTTTTTCGTTACAAATTTTCTTTTTTTTTGGATAGAAATGAAATTATTTATACACTTCCTCATAAATGTTAACTCTTATTGTTTTGAACAAAAACTGACATTTTTCCTCGTAAGTTAGCATTTTGGAATTTCGTGGGCCACTATGAGTTTTAAATGGTTCTGAGTGTTACTTTATTTCTATAGTTGTGTCTCTAGCACGTATTGCATTTAAACAATATTTTCATTGATATTTTGAATTAATAATAATAAATGGGTTTCAGTTATTATTGAACAGCTTGTAAAATTTGTTTCTGTGTATGCTTTACATAGCCGTGATCAAGTTATGAATGATATTATGGGGAAAATATAAAAATTTCGATTACCTATTCAGATTCATTATATTTTCACAGTGTATCTTATTATCATTAAGTTTCCATTCGTTTTTTATTTTCTTATAATATCAAATATATAGAGAACTGATCAACAACCCCAGTCCTTGAAGAAGAAGGTGATGATGACGAAGAAGAATATTTTGTTCAGAAATATTCAGCACAATTGGTCATGTATATGTTTCACATGGTCATGTTATGAATGATACATGTTATAGATAATATTATGGGGAAATCATAGAAATTCCAATTGTTCGGATCCTTTATATTTTCACAGTGTGTGTTATTTTCACTAGCTTACAGTTTGTTTATTTACTTTCTTGTAACACTGAATGTAGAGAGAAAATATTTTGTTACGAAATCAATACAGTTCCAGACTATATTAACAATTCAGGCATAATTAAATGCAACGCAGCTTCTGTAATAGTCTTTTGAACATAATTAATAATACAAAGAAATTATGTGACTAGGACACTTCAATATCTTATTTTTTGCACTCTGAACCATTTGCTTGTGAATTATTTTGTAAACTGGATCCTGTTCAATGGTTTCAAATGTGTCTGATAAGAACTTATTACATATCTTTGTAGGCTTTTCTTGTGTATAAATAGTCTAAATATTTAACGTTATGTACTAAATAGGCCAAGTTCTATTTTATATTGAAATTCATTTTGTTTTTCCGTGTGATTGAAAAAATGAGGAATGTAGATAAATTTATTGTTTCTAACTTCTAAGATGATGTTAGATTGGCTTATACAACTTCAAGGATTATTTCGTTTGCGACCCATATTACAGATCTTGAAGTAGCAAAGTGGTGGTTGATCTGGAAAGAAAAAGATTTCATATATTAAACTTCCAATAATTATGAATTCTTAAGCCTGTAAATGCAAGTAGTTCATGCTTAACTTGTTAATCAAGAGACTTTATATTATTAAAATGCATTAATAAATGTTTAGTGATATTTCCATAAATCACAATTACATAATTGAAGACATCCCCGGGAAAAGGATGTAACATCAAATTATTGAAATACTTGACTTAGGTGAGAAAAGTAATTTTGAAGCATTAATTTATAACAATAAATTATTGCACCCAATAGCTGAATAAACTGTATCTTGATTAGTCAAATAGTCCTGCTAGTAAATATAAGCCTAGTGAAATATGCTCCTGAAATCATTTAGTTTCTTCTGAAACGTGAATTATACTTTTGTTGGTTACATCCTGAATTTGTATTTGGTATGACATTTATCAAATATATACATTATATATCTGATACTGAAAAAATTAAGTTCACTGATCGGAATGTTAAAATTCAAATACTGGTTTGAAAACTTTAAAAAAAATTTACACTTAAATTTGTTTGCATATCACTCAACTCTAATTCATTACACAAAATAAGACAGTATTTATAAACGAGTATTGTGTGAGGTACTTAAAACTGCCATCTTAAATATCTCCTGTACTATAACTGATATCGACTAGCTGTTTTCGCTATATTTAAGGCCACATAAGATCTCACAGATCTAGTCTATATAAAATGAATATTAATAATAAAAAAGAGTATTTTCAGCACAAATTTTTATTACTAGAACAATAGCCATAAGGGCAGCAAGAATTAAACCAAATGTGATGTTATTTTTTTTATTGCAATAACAATATCAAGTGATGGTGGTGATGTTATTTTGTTTAGTTCAGGTGTAAATAATTAATACGTATTTACATAATGTATTAAAAGTAAATGGTTAGTAATTGGGACTTAAATAAGGATCTTCAGCCGTTTTTCAGTATTGTTTCTTTCAAACGAATTATTCAGAATAGTCTTGACTTGTATACAACATAAAAATAAAATGAGCAGTAACTTAAACAAAATAACAAAATAAGAATATCACCATCACATTCTATCGTTATTGTTATTGCAGTAAACAAAATAACATCACTACTTTCTGATATTGTTTTTCGTCTATCATATAGGCATTTCATCTGAAAAATAAAGTTTTGTGGCGGTATTTCGTTAACTATTTTCTTTAGAAACGTGCGGTAAACGCCATTATTATTATTATTATTATTATTATTATTATTATTATTATTATTATTATTATTATTTTATTTACTTTAATTTCTACTGCACTTGTGGGTATTGTTCCATTAAAAATAAAACTTTGTGCTTAAAGTACTCTTTTTTTTTTCTTATTAATATTCATTCTCTATAAGCTAGATTTGTGAGCTCTTATGTGCCCTTAAACATGACAAAAATAACTCGTTGATATCAGTAATAGTAGGTCTACAGGAAATATAAGATGATAGTTTTAAGTGCCTCACCCAATATATAAACATTCACAATTGTCAAACACATCATAATTTAAATTTTCAATATTTTAACAAGTGTAATAAAATGTAAGAAAAATAACATAATATGTACTGGTACAAAATTATTTAAAATTGCACACTTCGCAAACCAGTGTCTAAATACGATTGAAAATAAATTTGGCCTTAGTCAAACACAAGTAAAAACATAAATTTTTCACAAATCTTGCATTTCGTATTTCACATAAATTTTTAGCATTCCTTTATGAAAAACATGCAGTTCTATAGGACATGCTTTTATTCTAAACAACTATAATAAAATATACGAAATTCATGTCAAAATATGTTGATATTTCATAAAATAACAAATATATTTTAAAACAGACTTTCAGAACAATGCATTCAAATGAAAAACACTATAACTAATACATAAAATGTATTAATAGTGTCCTCTTTGTTATAGAAACATTTTAAATAAGTATATAATGTCTATCTTTTAAGTTGTTAATATGGCTTTGTGAAACACTTAAGTAATTTGAGATATGTTGCACAATAAGTGATGACTTATTCGCGAACGAAGAATATACTTCGGGTATTAAAAGAAATATTGAAATGACTCTAACCATAAAATTCAACAAAGATAACTAGGACGAAAAGGGAACTAAATTTTAAAAATTAATTACTACTACTGAATACAGGTACATGTTTCTTTTGCTCTATACAAAGGCATGTTTATGGAATATAATGCTGCTGTATACAAAGGCATACTTCTGGAATGTAATGCAGGTTTTTATTAGTAATTGATATGAAAATGGAAAGGAAATGTGCATGTGTTACGTTTTAAAATAGTGGTAATTTTTCTGTCATGCTAATCAGAACATGCATTTACACTGCAGTTACATATTAAATGGAGACACTTTCTTCACTCACATTAATTCTTTAAAGATCATTACCTTAATGCCCTCATATCAGGAGTCGACAAGATAAGGAATGTTAGTAAACACATACACACATACTCATGCATTTTGTACTGTTTCAATGAATAAAGGTTATTTAAATTTTAATATTAATCCATTCAGTTAAATCAGTGTCATATGCCTATAAACATGCGTTTTTAAATGTTGACACTTTTATTACTGTATCGAAATTTTTAGATACTGGTACCTAACTTTAATAATAGTTACATTTTTTCATCATATTCAGTAACAGTTTTTCTTTAGCATGCCTGTAGTAAAATTAAAGTTTATTTTAAAGATATCCGGTATGTATAAACTTAGAAATATCATATAATTGATTTATTATTTAAAAAGAATAATAATTCGAGAACTTGCCAATTGAATAGTGGAGCAATGTGGCACATATTACGAGATAAAGTAAACTATAAAACATTCATTTCATATAAATTTTGAGAAACATGCATCTAAAATCTTGTAAACAATAAACATTCTGTGTGTGCCAAATTTTGATTGCCTTGCCTTGAAGAAATGGGGGAAAAGAAAAAGGGTGAATCTGAATTGTTGAATTCAAATCAAGGCTCAGCGACGGATCCAAGGATTCCAACGAAGGTTTCGTTTTCGTCCCATATTGCAGATCTTGAAGTGACATAATGACATATCTAAAATCAAAGAGAAGTATATTTGAAAATCCACTACGTGAGAGATTGTTGGGACACTGTTGTTATATGTACAGCATGCGCGTTTATAGCAACCTGTTAATTGAAGAAGTATTAAGGTGATGAAAAGCTGTTGACAAGGGAAGAACATTGAATTCGAGAGTTAGAAAAGAAGGGTGTCAATGAGCTAGACTGTTAGTATACTGCAAGAAAAGTACAAATTGTGACTAAGAAATATTTTGTCCGATATGACAAGAGTAATACAGGTACAAGTATTCCCTTGGCGCCGCATAAATATCATAATTTGTCGAATATCGATAAACTGACTGTATTGCAAAGTATATGTTGACGTAGCGACGTATGTACATTGTTATTATAGCTGACATAATAATTAATCAAACGTGGTTTTTATAACTTCCATTGAATTGTCTGAATGTGAATTATTTATTGACAAACATAGGACAATAATTCTATTAGCTACTAAAGAGCCTATCAGACTACGCTCGGAAGTTGGTTCGAATCCCGCTTGGGCTGATTATCAAGTCGGTTTTTTCTTAGGATTTCCCCAACTGTAAGGCGAATGTCAGGCAATTCCAAGGTGAAAGGAATTGGCTGGACCACTGGTTGAGAAGAAACTGCCTACTGAAGGATACACAGGAAGGAATGGTGAACGGGAGAAGAGTTCGTGGCAGAAGAAGATATCAGATGATAGACGACATTAAGATATATGGATCATATGCGGAGACAAAGAGGAAGGCAGAAAATAGGAAATACTGGAGAGTGCGGGGTTTGCAGTGAAAGACCTGCCCTTGCGCAGAACACTATGAATGAATGAATGAATTCTTGAATTTACATCGCCAAATACCATCTCGTTATCACCATTTCCATCGACGCTGGAAAACTTACAGCGTCGTTAAATCGATTTAAAATGGGGGCCTGTACTTTTTTTTATTATCCAATTTAATAAACCCTATTTCACCCTGAGGTATATTAGGGTTATAGTTGGCCTCAAAATACATATTTTATAAGCAATAAACAATAATAAAATTATAATACAAAATTGTGGTCAAGGTTACAATTCACATGAATTATGTACAAGAATGCACCTTAATGAAAGAATGAATCGTTTCATAAAGCCTCAAGGCACATCTCTGTATTTATATCTAATGGTTATAGGAAGAAAAAAAAATAGGCCTATATGTAATAGCTATTAAACTTGTTATTTTAGAAGCAATAAATAGCTATACTAAGAGATGGCTTAAAATTTACGAATTAAATACATTATTTAGTAACAACAATTGGCAATAATCAGGTATTACAAGAAATGGCTCAAAATTAGAAATCAATTGCCTAGTTAAAATAAAAATTAAAACGAATAGTACAATTATAGTATGCGAAATTGAAGACTTACAGTTTCATTATAGTTGATTAGAACTAATACGATTTTTTTTTCCGGAATAATTTAACATTTACAGTTTCACGAATATTCTATTCAAGAAGGACATGAAATACTTATATGATTTAGAGTTGGTAAGTATATTGGTTAACGGTTTGGCACATGATTAATTTAAAGTGTAGGGGCCTGTATAAGGTATGCATTTATTTACACACGCTTTAACATCTACGGTCATATCGCGTGTGTAGGATCTTTGGATATATCAGCAGGCCCGTGACTATTGTTGAGCTTATTTCTATTGTGTTATACTTATGTTCATGTTACTGATTTAGGTTTTGTGGTAATGTTTATGATATTGGTGATTAAGACAATGATGAACCATGCCATGTAAATTTAAAATCCGACATTTGACTTTTGTGACTGAGGAAAACCATAAAAAAACCCATTCAAATAGGCCGGTCACGGAGTTTGAACCCGGGATGTCCAGAATGCGAGTCTCAAACGTTACCATATGAGTCATTTTGCTCGGTTAAGTCACTATTTTATCCGTATTAATACACCGAATGCACAAAATTCACTATGCAAGAGTAAATTAGCGTGTACATGTAGTATTAGTGAACTAGTGTGAAGTTTGTGTATACAAAGTGAGAAGCAGGAAATTTGGGAGAGAAAGCAGAATGATTTAGTCTGGAGCTCATTTTAGTAAGAAGCGAGGTTCTTCACTTCTACGGCACGGACCTCCCAGCTTTACTTCTATTCCTAAGAAAGTCACACTGAGAATGTTTAACATCCTTAAAAGCCATGTTCCTCGGTCGATTTGAGCTCACATACCTCGTCTAGCAGTTCTTAAAATACGTTATATAAGAGCGAAATAGTACGTATATGTTCATACTTTTGTAGGAGCGTGAAATTTCTAAGGCCTATGTTCAAAGGAGTA
Organism: Periplaneta americana; assembly: GCF_040183065.1. Classification (NCBI taxonomy): domain Eukaryota; kingdom Metazoa; phylum Arthropoda; class Insecta; order Blattodea; family Blattidae; genus Periplaneta; species Periplaneta americana. Next base: position 47,394,940 of record NC_091125.1, on the reverse strand, counting down.
AGCTTTGCTAGCATTGTAATTCTAATGATAATACAAGCACAATAAATTCAGTATCCTTTTAAATTATGTGCTGAAGGTTCTATTTTGACCATTTTTATAGTTACTGTCCCTGTATATAACTTCGTAGTTATCTACTTACATAGACTTAGTCATTCTATTACATATATAATGAAGTTGATTTCATATTATCCTATCCATGTCGTCAGTTGTCACAAATTAAAAATTTATTTTTTAAATTCAATATTTTATTACACTCACGTTTTACAGAAACCATTATACAGTGAATACAGTTTAATAATATTGTATGTGAGCGGTTTGCACATAAATGTGTATTCCTGCTAAAATAAATATTAGTGATATGATTTTGACTTCGCATAAATTTCCAAACCTGAAGCAAGCGTTTCTGGGTTTTAAAATTACAAGTATATATTTTTTCTGAGCGGAAAATAAAGTATACTTTTATTAAAATTGTCTTTATTTCATCCCGGAGATTGAAACATCTTCAGGCAATTTACCTTTAAAATAGGAGAAAAAGGACCATATGAAAGTCACAAAATATTCAACTTCTACTGAATTTGAATTAAACTTCACATCTTGCTTTTTCCCACTCTTCAGAAACATTTTTTTTGTTGTGAAGCACAGAAAATTGAAAAATGTATTCCATTTTGTCTTTGTTTTTGATGTTGTATATTTTCCATTAATTACATGAATTGGGCGTAGTTCCAGTAATTTAATTTATATACAGTTATTATTTCTACATGAGATAGTCCATACTTAACTCAAAGTCACAGATAGATTAGATCTATTTCTCTTATCAAATATTTATCTGATTTTCGAACATGGTATTTGATTATTAGGTTCAGTGCTATTTGTTTTTTCAACCGAACGGAAATACTTACAACTGCCTCTCTTTGCTTCGTCTTTACCAATCCCGTCTTGGGTTCTGAAGAATCTGGGTGGAATCGCAAGCTGGAAGGGCAGATTTGGATATCCGTCGAGTGCAGGGGGAACTGCGCTGTCTTGTCCAGTAGAGTCGTCTTCATTGCCTTGTTGCCATCGTTGTAGTAATTCAAAGAGCGCTGCCATTTCTTCTCGATGTTTACCGTCCTATCGAAAAGCAAAGGAAGAAAATTAATTTCTGTAATTCAGATTCAGTTGGTCAGTTTTTATATTCGCCCTGTTTCCCCTCAGTTTGCTCTGCATTATGTTAACATCTAAATAAGCGTTTTGTAAAATTTTCAAGGATATAGAATCTAGAATGGGGTCCACCCAGTCACGTGATTGGAAAATTGGGTAGCGAACTTGCAGCACTAACCATGCAGGATCCCTATCCCGTCTGGTAGTTAATGCAATTGGCTACTAAAGAAGTACCAGTACTACGAGATGTCTGACAGAAGAAGTAAACATTGCCGACAAGGGAGGAGAGAAGTATAATTGCTGTTCAACCAATGGTAGAGGTCTCAGTCCACTTGTCTTGAAGCTGGGCGGAGGTAGAACGCTTCAGACCGCCCTACTTCAAGTCAAGCGTGGAATGAGATCTCTGGTTGAATAGCAATTATATTGCTCTCCTTCCCTGCCGACAATGTTTATTTCTCCTGTCAGACATTACGGAACGAAGTATAGATGGTTGGTTTCGGCTTGGTCCTGTTTGTAGAGAAACGCATATATATTAAAATACGTTTTGTAACCTAATAGCCTACTTACTACAATTTTCATTTAACATTATTATTACTTAGAATTTCCAAATTTCATAAAGTATTATCAAAATTTATTTCTTAGGAATAATATATATATATATATATATATATATATATATATATATATATGTGTGTGTGTGTGTGTGTGTGTGTGTGTGTGTATGTAAAATTTATTTCATAGATATTTTCTGATATTTGATATTTGTTTTGGTATTACAAAAACTTTGGAGTTTTTTTTTATAGTATTGAAATGAGTGTACTGGAATTTGATAACATTAATAAATGTTAATTTATGTACATGAACTCCAGTTTAATGAGTGATGTTTATATAAACTGAATTTACTCGTACATTTTATTTTAGTTACCAGTAGCGGATAGCAAAACACATTGAATGTACGCACATTAATAATTTATGCCATACATTAGGTATTACGTATTATTAATGAAAATAACTAATTAACTCTTAATGGGCATTAATAATTTGCATTCTCTTAGCGAATTGGCGATAATATGAATCTGATTCCATATACAAAGCAAGGCTTTCACTTTTCCGTTATTTTATTGTGTTTAAGTTGATCTTTTTGTTGATTCATTAAAACAGTTTTTCATCTGACGATATAATGCATCTTGGAACATATATAACTTTTTTGTGATTTCTTATTGTAGGAATTAAAATGAAAACGGAAACTTGGTAATCTTTATGATTAAAAGTCTGCATAAGAAATTTTTGGAGAAATCGATAGTACATTAAAATTAAATGAAGAACAAAGTTAAAACAAATAAATGTTACTTCCTTAAATACTGCAGCGTGTTTTAAGCTTGTTAAAAGTTGTATTTATATTTTCAAGAAAGGTAATTTTGTAAGACATCAAGCGAATCGCAAATTGAAAATGTAGTACAGTATTTTTTTTATATAAATAACTAACGACTTA